>NC_048414.1:22295766-22319015 GCF_013103735.1 Etheostoma cragini
TGTAATTGCAAACAAAGGCTACTGTACCAAATAGTAACATTGATTTTCTCAGCATTTCAAATACTTATTTGCAGCTGTATCTTACAAATAAGTTGTTTAAAAATCATACATTGTGATTTCTGTATGATTTTTTTTCAAGATTATGTCTCTCACAGTGGACATGCACCTACGACAACAATTTCAGACCCCTCCATGATTTCTAAGTGGGAGAACTTGCAAAATAGCAGGGTGTTCAAATACTTATTTTCTTCACTGTGTGTGTGTGTGTGTGTGGGTAGAAGTGATATTTCTACATAGCAAAAAATGTGTTAGTAAGGGTTGTAGAGTCATAGAAAACCAACAGACCCCAAATTCAGTGTAACTGAATCTGTACTTGAAAGGGACATGTTCAAAACAATAGCAGTGTTGTGTTAATTAGTGAGGTGATTGATTCTTTGAAGAAACAGGTGTCAATTATGGCCCATATTTAAGGAAGGAAGGAAGCTAATGTTGTGCATGCTGGTTATGGTGCATTTTACACTGAAATACTCAGCAAAATGGGTTGTTCCAGACATTGCTCTGAGGAACAGCACACTTTAATTAAAAAGTTGATTGGAGAGGGGAAAACATATAAAGAAGTGCAGGCTGCTCAGCCAAAATGATTTCAAATGCCTTGACATGTCATCCAAAGCCTGAACGACGTGGGAAAAAACGGTCAGCTATTCGAATGGATGGAAGAATAGCCAAAATGGCAAAGGCTCAACCAATGATCAGCTCTAGGAAAATCAAAGATTTAAAGTTACCTGTGAGTACTGTTCGATCAGAAGAAGGCTATGTGAAGCAAAGCTATCAGCTTTAAATAATTAATTAGCATTTTAGTAAGAATTTGGGCTCTCACAGACCTGTTGGTTTTTCTTTAAGAGCTTCTGCACCTGTTTAAACTCGTTACCTGTATAAAAGACACCTGTCTACACACTCAAACAGACTCCAACCTTTGCACAATGGCCAAGACCAGAGAACTGTGTAAGGACATCAGGGATAACATTGTAGACCTGCACAAGGCTGGGATGGGCTACAGGACCATAGGCAAGCAGCTTGGTGAGAAGGCAACAACTGTTACCGCAATTATTAGACGATGGAATAAGTTCAAGATGACGGTCAATCTCCCTCGGTCTGGGGCTCCATGCAAGATCTCACCTTGTGGGGCATCAATGATCATGAGGAAGGTGAAGGATCTGCCCAGAACTACACGGCAGGCAGGACCTGGTCAATGACCTGAAGAGAGCTGGGACCACAGTCTCAAAGAAAACCGTTAAGCCGTCATGGATTAATATCCTGCAGTGCACGCAAAGTCCCCCTGCTCAAGCCAGCGCAGGTCCAGGCCAGTCCGAAGTTTGCAAATGAACATCTGGATGATCCAGAGAAGGAATCGGAGAAGGTCATGTGGTCTGATGAGACAGAAATAGAGCTTTTTGGTCTAAACTCCACTCGCCGTGATTGGAGGAAGAAGAAGGATGAGTACAACCCCAAGAACACCAGCCCAAGCGTGAAGCATGGAGGTGGAAACATCCTTCTTTGGGGATGCTTTTCTGTAAAGGGGACCGGACGACGGCACCTTATTGAGGGGAGGATGGACAGATCATGGACAGACATGTATCGCCAGATCTTGGCCAACAACCTCCTTCCCTCAGTAAGAGCATTGAAGATGGGTCGTGGCTGGGTATTCCAGCATGACATCTATCTATCTATCTATCTATCTTTAGGCCTTTTTTGTCCCCAGTACAGCTTAATTGTTATCAACCAAAACCTACTCTGTCGTTCCTTGCCCTCAGGTCTATCTGTCACAATCAACATTTTATGAAAATCTTTCCATGACATTTAAGATCTTTTGCCAACAAACCAAATTGAGGCACAAACATCACCGCAGAGATAACACATTTGTATATGTTATTACACCTTCAACGCCAGTGTTTAGGTGTTTCCACGTCTATCCCTTTAGTGTTCGGAGAAAGGAGTGTTTCTTCTGCTCTGACAAGTGGAAGAAACGGAGGTGTTGTATGTTGTATGAACCACTCCACCCTCTCAAAGCCACTCAAAGAGTGTGTGTTGCCCTCAGGGAACAACACTGGTTCTAGATAGAGCACGTACAATCGGACAATACCCAGATTTAGTAGGGAGTGGAAAGTGGTTCAGGGAGTAGAGGCCAGGGCGAGAACACGCCGCTGTAGTTCTGCTTTTTTCACAATAAAATATAAATTTTTATATTTAAAGGTCTATTGTACTTACAATATTCACTGGCAGCCCTAGTACAGAGGACATGGCTTACTGAGTTATACAGAAGCAGCCAACAACACTCAGCTGCAGGTCAGGGAAGAAACTTAACACTAACTGACAACTATGGGCTGCTTAAAAACAAACTCATCAAAAACGTCATGCGGAAATGAAACCCATCCGGGTAGGCGTGCACATATCGCACACACACTATGGATAGACAAAAACACCAACCAGCACAAAAAGAATCAGCCAGAGTGCCTCAAATGACCTGGAACATTTGCCAAGCTCAACACCAGAGCTCATGAGAACCAGCTCTGGGCGGAATAAGAGTCCAGCCCAGGTTACATAAGAGGACCTCCCTTCCTGCAGAGCCTGGAACTGCCTCCTGCCTTACACCAGAGGGACACACAGACGATGGGCTTTCAGGTCTTATAGTACTGTATACTAGGGGTGGGAATCTCTGGGCACCTCATGATTCTGATTCCGAGGCCAACGACTCCATTAGAAACCGCATCTCCATGCCAAAATTATTTATGCACATTTCCATGCGCTATTTAAAAAAAAATACATAAAAATCTGAGTTTGTTAGATTTTGATATTTGCAGTATTTGTCACACACAAGTTTGAATGAAATGCATGTCACTCCCCCTCTGTCTCCCCTTTCCCAACTTCAGCTGTCCTGTCCGTTAAAGGCCTAAAATGCCCCAAAAAATAATCTTAAAAAAAAACTATGAAAAAACACATGTGGAATTATGTACTGTACATGTCTGAAGGTAACTTTAAAAAAAAAAATCAACACATTTGGAAAAAAAAGAAGAAAAACTAATCGTTCTAGGGAGAATCGCAATGCATCTGAGAATCATTTTTTCCCCCCACTCCTACATTACTTGTGTTCTGTTGCTGTTCTTATTCATCGCATACTTTCTTTTACATTTAAGCACCCACCCATCTGCATTATCCTGTAATGAAAAGAATTCGTTCTCTGGAATGATTTGATTGATTAGCATTCACAAAACCTGTGTGCCATGAACCAGCTGCTCTCTAACTGCTGAGCTTTATTGCTGCACAGAGCATCCGTGCAACATGTTCCAGAGCTGAGTGTGCCGATAGGCAGTAAGCAGTGTGTGTGTGTGTGTGTGTGTGTGTGTGTGTGTGTGTGTTCCTTTAGGCTATTTTATCCAGGCAGGCAGGGCTCCATTGTCAGGCTGTCATTACAAATCAAACACCACCATCAAAGGATAGAAACATCAAGTAATATGTGTGTGTGCTAACTAACAGCAGCAATTGCTACAGTTTGAGGACAAGAGCAAAAACTGATTTGCAGTGCATGGCACAGTAGTGTATAAACAAGTCTAGGTTCTGTTCCAGTCCAATGTTTGGTGATAATATCCAAACCTGCATTTAACTATTGACTCAAATGAGTATAATGTGAAGTGGTCTGGTTGTCCTGTTGATGCATTTGTCTCCTTTACGGGGACTGTAACACTAGCAAACATTAGGATACTTAAAAAAGTAAATTGTGTTTTTCTGAGTCTTTTTTCTGAGTTGAGTCTTTGAAATGAGTCCAGTATTGAGCGAGAACGCTGTAAACAGCAGCCCCCAAACCGGACTGCAATGTTACCCTGTAGGAAGCACTCGCTTAATACTGGGCCAATTCAAAGACTGCTGTTCCAATCAGCCACTTTAAAAAAAAAAAGTTACCCTTTAAACTACGTTCTAGCAGGATTTCAAGTTAAATGTGTGTTAAAGTGGTTGTATTGTGCGACATTATTCAAATCTGTATTATAAAGACGGCAACTTTTGTGAAAATCACAGCCAACAAACAGAGCTCTAAAGTTGTCTGTCTCATAGGTTTTAGCCCTAAGTTGCTCATATTATGCATTAAGTTCCCAAGCGCAGAGTGAACTGGCTCTGTCTGGCCAAAATACAGTCAACATGGCTTTTGGCTAAGTGGTGATAAGGCTTTTGCCATTGTGTACTAGCTTGTGTTTTAAAGGAAACACTGGAGCACCCAGTAACAAAACTAAGGTTTATATCTGTTTCACTTGCGGGATTGTTCGGGCGCCAAAGGAAATTCCACCAAATGCATGTCTTTTCGCCAATGTCTGTTTCCATCCCCTTTCTTCGGTTTGGAATTTTAAACGCCAATGCATTCTTGAAGACTATGTTTAACTGGTCCTCAGATCCCTGCAGGGTATATCCAGTCAGCTAGCTGGACTATCTGTCCAATCAGAGTTTTTTATGTTGGGTGACTAAAACAACTTTTGAACGTACACATGTTCCACCAAAACAAGTTCCTTCTCAAGGCTGTTTTGCAGCAGCACTGTGCGGAGCTTAGCACCGCCCATGACAGTTTTGATTAGTTTAAAGGAATGCCACTAAATCAGAGTACGATTTTCTCCCGTCCCGGAACGCTGTGTGGACTAGCCAGACGCTCCGCAGCAGCAGCACCTTGGAGGATGTTCTGGCAAAGCAAGACAGGAAATCAGGCTACACAAAATCCTCATTCTCGCTTTCAATGTGTGTGTAGTCACATTGTGTGCTCAACATTAATGATTCATCAGTAGATCAAATCTGCAGATATGGGTCTACACAAGTGATAGACGAGTTGACAATGTCATTAAAAGCCCCTGGCTGGTCTAGTTTAACAGGAGGAGGCTAAATTCCCAGTCCAGGCAGGATCTCTGCCTATGTGAAACAACAATACAGCTAACAACTACTGGTTTAGAACAGGGGCTGTAAAGTAGCCCCACTGGCTAGGGTAGGGCTGTAAAAGACAGGCTGGGGATACCTGTGTCAACATAACACCAAGCCACAAACGTGGCATCAATCCTCCAGGCAAATATACATTAATAGCTAGGAAAACACCCCTACCACAATCGGAGGAACTAGGAGGGATCCCCAGGAGTGTTAGCAACACACAGGACGTGAAGTGGAGTCGGTTCTTCGAAGGTTAGAAAAGGGGTCTCTTAGAAAAACTACTTTTAGTAGAACTTTGGTGTAATTGTATCAGTTTCCCTGGTCAGCTCCCCCCCTTGTAATTGGTTTGCAGGGCACAAAACAGTCTAACTTCCTACTTTCACTAATGAAACAGACTTCGCTTGTTCTATGTAACGTTAGTGTTTGTGTTCAACTCCCTGAGCAAACCAAACACACTACACACGCGTTTGAATGCCTGTAGTTTACATTATATGGTGCATTCAATGTCTAGTAGTGTAACAAGCATTTAACGCAACACAAGACAGCGTCGGTATGGCCATGAAATTAAATGACAATTTAATGTTACTGCTTTCCAACGCGACACATTTATGAAAAAAGACTGAATCTGAAAAAAAAAATACGTTAGGTAATTGACGTTAGACAGCTAACTAAACCAAAATGACAAAACAAAGCTGTGTAGTCACATAGAAATGACGACTTTATCAGCATAAACAAAGCGAGCATCAGAAGACAATGCTGGAGGCTGAGGGTAAGTAAATCTGAGGACAATTATTATGTCGACAGTAAATAACGTTAACGTTATTTGAAAACCACGAACGCACGTGTTAATGTCGCCAAAGCTCCACTTAACGTTAGCCATCTCAAATAGGTTTTGTAAACAAGACATGCTTTGGGCATTTTTTAGACCCAGCAGTCTTACGCATGTAATAGTAAGAGCATAAGCTAGCTAGCTTAGTAATATTTTACAGTATCTGCTGGTGGTTTGTGTGTTGATTATACTCACCGAGCTGAACAACGTTCCACACGTCACAGTTTTCTGTATGTATTTTCACGGTCTGCGTATTGATAAGCGGGTAGCTACTTGCTAGATAGTTTATTCTACACCGAACAAAAGCTAGCAGCAAACTCACTAAACCTACAGCCGCAGACCAAAGCAAGCACTGACGTCTACTTGTGAAGGGATGCCAGGTTTGGTCAACGTATCCTCCTGAACCGCCAAGCATAGTCAGCTAATCCATACATTTAAGATTATATCTTAAAGAGTTGGCCATTTTCCCTGTAATGTGGTCGTAGAAACTAACTCAGGTAATCATGTTGACCTTCTCTTGCCTTTCAAAGGCAAATTTGAGCCCAGTGTGTAAACTAATGCGTTGTAGGAAACCTGGCAACCCACCGGGCCTCCACCTACCACTTTAGCCTCCCCAGTCACGCTGCGGTTTTGCCATCAGTGGGCGCTGTTTACTGTCAGGAAACAGGACTGTAAATATAACGGACACAGCTGCAGTGCATCATTTTAAACTCGATTTAACATGATTATTTCACCCATTTTAATGAAAGATACAAACCCAATATATTAATGTAATCACTATCACGAGATTTTTTGTGTGGATTGAATAGTGGTGGTATGGCCAGCTGCTCTGCAGCTAGTAGCCTACTTCAACTTCAATAGTTTAGTATCATAGACCTTTAGATGGCTATTGCTCCAATAGTTTATTAACAATAAAATAAATGGGACGCTATAAGCAGTTTGGTTGTTTCCATTACCTCTCAGCCTTATTTTCATAAGCTGTGAATAAACTAGGTACTGAAATGTATATCTCAAAAACAATTCATATCTCAGTAGACTTCAACAAGTTGTATGCTGTAATGTGTAGTAAGGCCCCACAGTAGTTTAAACCTTTTGGGTTTGTTAAATGTCCTAAAGAATATAAATAAAATGACAATAAATGTGGTTTAATTCAATATGCTGTACAGATTCAAAGGTGTGGAGGCTAGTGCTAATTAGCATTTAGCATCAAGTAAATCTTTACAACACGCACATTACAGCTATGGTTGCTTGTGGCAGCCAGAAAAGTCTTTATCCACGTACTAACAAGTAGTCTACCAATCTTGAAGCTGCAGAGCATTTACATTTTTGTTCATTTGCGGGCAGAAGGACTCCACAACAAGTTGACACATACAGTGAGGAAAATAAGTATCTGAACACCCTGCTATTTTGCAAGTTATTCCACTTAGAAATCATAGAGGGGTTGGAAATTGTCATCGTAGGTGCATGGCCACTGTGAGAGACATAATCTAAAAAAAATAATCCAAAAATCCCAATGTAGGATTTTTTAACTATTTATTTGTATGATACAGCTTCAAATAAGTATTTAAACACCAGTCTATCAGCTATCAGGGCTACGGGGAGATTGCCAAGCAGCTTGGTGAAAAAAGGTCCACTGTTGGAGCAATCTTCAAAAATGAAATCATGCATGGCACGGAAGGTTCCCCTGCTTAAACCAGCACAAGTCAAGGCCCGTTTTAAGTTTGCCAATGACCATTGGATGACCCAGAGGAGTCATGGGAAAAAGTCATGTGGTCAGATCAGACCAAAATAGAACTTTTTGGTCATAATTCCACTAACCGTGTTTGAAGGAAGAAGAATGATGAGTACCATCCCAAGAACACCATCCCTACTGTGAAGCATGGGGGGGTAGCATCATGCATTGGGGATGTTTTTCTGCACATGCGACAGGGCGACTGCCCTGTATTAAGGAGAGGATGACCGGGGCCATGTATTGGGAGATTTTGGGGAACAACCTCCTTACCTCAGTTATAGCATTGAAGATGGGTTGATGCTGGGTCTTCCAACATGACAATGACCCGAAGCACACAGCCAGGATAACCAAGGAGTGGCTCTTTAAGAAGCATATCAAGGTTCTGCCGTGGCCTAGCCAGTCTCCAGACCTAAACCCAATAGGGAATCTTTGGAGGAGCTCAAACTCTGTGTTTCTCAGCAACAGCCCAGAAACCTGACTGATCTAGAGAAGATCTCTGTGGAGGAGTGGATCAAAATCCCTTCTGCAGTGTGTGCAAACCTGGTGAAAATCTACAGGAAACATTTGACCCCTCAATTTGCAATCAAAGGCTGCTGTACCAAATATAAACATTGATTTTCTCAGCTGTTCAAATACTTATTTGCCGCTGTATCATACAAATTGTTAAAAAATCATACATTGTGATTTCTGGATTCTTTTTTTTAGATTATGTCTCTCAAAGTGGACATGCACCTACGATGACAATTTCAGACCCCTCCATGATTTCTAAGTGGGAGAACTTGCAAAATAGCAGGATGTTCAGATATTTTTTTTCCTCACTGTACAAAGCTGCTATGCTTTGCTGTGGTTAACATGCTGACAGTCGCCTATGTACTTGTCCAATGAACACAGAGCAACATTATCATTTATTTTGAGGCAACACATATGTCCAATATTCACTTTTCCTTTATCTCTGTCTTGGTCTCCACCAACTCCTGAGAAATAAAATAGATTTGGGTCTTTACTTACTTACACCTTAACGTATATGACCTGTTGGACCAATCCCAAACAAGAGAATAGTGTCAAAATCCAAATTCAATCTGGCAAATCAGGTATGAGTGTTTTATTGGCACATACAATTCACCGTTTAAAAAAATTAAAAAAAAAGTTAATGTCAGAAGAATCAAAGTGTTATCATTCATTTTAGACACACAATAACATAAAACTGTTTTCAGGTAACAGTGATGAGTTGGCTATTTCATTCAGGACAGCATTTATATAGAAATCACACAGGTACTGTATAGGAAAAAAAAACATGAAAAAGGAAACACTTTTACAAATGTGCTGGCATCCTGCAAAACTGCTAATGTTGCTTTGGTTATTCATTGAACATGGTGTACAACAGGCACTCAGTGATGTTGCTAATTCAACCACAGCCATTCCTTGGAGTCCAAATGATTACTTTGTGGCTGTGATTCTTAGAGCTGATATTTGATTAATTTTCTGTTTATTTCACATAGATGATATACTCTAGAAGCAATCATTGAACTAACTACCAGGACTAAGGCCACCTCATCATACTGCATGTTGCAGATGACCACACCGGTTTTCTCTGTGAAGGAAATTTTTAAAGCATACGCGCTGTGTCTGATATTAAAAAGACATATTTTGGTTTGAGGATCTCTTAATATGTAGACGGAGAAAAATTATTGAAGTAGCAGTACCAGTTCCAAAGTTAGCCTTATTTAAAGTAGTTTATAAACAATCTTTCTCCCACCAAGAGGTGAGACATCAGGCAGATAACAGCAGTAGGACAAGAGAATATAAGATTTTAAATCTGACTTGGATCAAGGAAATTGGAAAGATGACAGAGCATCCTGGAACAAGCAAAGGACAAAGGACAAAAGACAAAAAGAAAGAAAAAATTGAGGTCGGCTGACATGGCTCGGTTAGGTTTCCAGTATGTGTTCAAAGGTTCACAACATTAACACACTTCAAAAGTCTGGGATAGATCACAGCAAAATACTCATAATCAGGAGAAAAGACCACACTGTAGCAACCTGGGAGTCTGAAGTGTTAATACATCAAAATGCAGTGAACAGGTCCGATAGAGAGCAAGATTGCAATTTAAAAACACAATTCAATTTAACTGTATGGATTAAGTGCTTTGTCAGATAAAATGAGAAAAAAGGCATCAAAAGACAAATAACTTTTCACTTCTTCTTTTTTTTTTTAAAGACAGTTGTGCTACTTTTGGGAAATATTGAATAATAGCATTAATATTGCGGCTTTATCAAACTAGGAATTTATTCTGATTTAAGTGCACTTACAAAGGGTAGCCTTTCCACACGTAAGAACAAAACATAAGCATAAGACTGTATGTGCTAGGTTTTGAAATTCAGAATCTTTTGAAACCATACATACTAATGATGATGTGATTTACCTCTACATGCTCATCATTATCTTCAGTGGTTTCCTTTATGTTGGTTGGTCTAGTAAACATATTGAGAATGGTTGTTTTTCTGCCTAAGAGCCCCTATACTATGCAACCACTAGAAACTAAAAGGAAATGCTGACACACTCTCTCTCCTCATGGCAGGGTCAGTAACTGTTCCAATATACGTACACTTTTTTAATATGTTGTTTAAAATGGTCTTTGTACCCCGACAGCAATAAATACTACTTTCACATCTTGCTATCTTTTCAACATTACCAACCCTGATTTTAACGTTTGTTCCACTAGCTTCTGTCTAAACTTTCTGTAATGGACCCATATAATCCCTTCATATTCTTTGCTAAATGGGAATCTACCACTCGCAATTTATGCAAACGTTTGTTAAAGGTCCCATGACATGGTGCGTTTTGGATGCTTTTATATAGACCATTATTATTGACCAACTGGCACTTTGCTCATTTGAAAGCCATGATGTCTCTCGCTTTCTCATGTGGGGGGGGGGGGGAATTCTCTAGGCGGGCAAAGCAGAGAAAGGGGAGGTAACCTTTCTCCTTATGACCTCATAAGGAGCAAGACTCCAGATCGGCCCATCTGAGCTTTCATTTTCTCAAAGGCAGAGCAGGATACCCAGGGCTCGGTTTACATCTAACAACATTTCACGCAGGTTGGGGGAACGCATATTTATGTTAAAAAACCTCATAAAGTCAAATGTTCACGTCATGGGACCTTTAAAATGACTATCACATTGACAGCACGGTAATGGATATGTTGTGGCTGAATGCTAAAGAGACCGATTTAAGAAAGGGAAAACCCCACTTAATGACAGATGTTGGTGAAACAAACGCGGTAACACTTCATAGTAACCATCATTAAAAGATGATTAACTGATAGTTAATTAATCTTGAGTTAATTGTCATTTAACTGTTAGCAAACTGTTAATTTACTGTTAACAGTTAAATTATAATTAATAAAATATTAGTAATACTGTAATTTAACAGTTTATAGTTACACACATTATTCCCCTCATATACTACATTAGGTATCGAGTAATGGTTAAAAATGTTTGTAAGCCTTAAAGATGGCATCTGTAAACATTACATCGACAGATGGACCAGATGTTATAGATGTTTACACTAGAGTGTTATAACACTCTAAGGGTTGCTAGTTAGTTTGTAAACTGTCTATAAACAGTGTCTGGATGTATATTATAAAGTTACAACAGATGGCTATAATATCTTGTCAATTATATACCTAATACCTTGTTAATAGCTAATAAATGCTTTGTAAACCATCTATAAACATTTAGATAGTTAATATTAATACTAATAAACTGTCTATAAACAGTGATGGTCATTATAAAGTTGCAACATACAAAAATGATATATATATATATACACAGTGTATATGCGTGTATATGTATTTGTATATACTGTACTGTGCAAACCTTTTGGCAGGTATGATAAAATGCTGTAAGCTAAAAATGCGTTCAAAAATGGAAGCGTTAATAGTTTTTCATCAATTCACAAAATGCAGTGAATGACCAGAAGAGGAATCTAAATCAAATCAAGATTTGGTGTGACCACCCTTTGCCTTCAACACAGCCTCCATTCTCCTCGCTACACCTGTCCACAGTTTTTGAAGGAACTTGGCTGGTAGGTTGTTCCAAACATCTTGGAAAACTAACCACAGATCTTCTGTGGGTGTAGTCTTCCTTAAATCCTTCTGTCTCTTCATGTAGTCCCAGACACACTCGATGATGTTGAGATCAGGGCTCTGTGGGGGCCAGGCCATCACTTCCAGGACTTCATGTTCTTCACACTGAAGCTAGTTCTTAATGACCTTGAGGTCGTTGTCCTGCTGCAGAATGAATTTGGGGCCAATCATACGCCTCCCTTATGGTTTAACATGATAATAATAATGTATACTTTTTCAATCCCACAAGGGGAAATTACAATTGTGATTGATAAGTATCTGCTTGTATTTCTCAGCCTCGAGGACACCATTCATCCTGACCAAATCTCCAACTCCATTTGCCGAAATGCAGCCCCAAACTTACATGAACCTCCACCATGCTTCACTGTTGACTGCAGCCACTCATTGTAGCGCTCTTCAGCCCTTTAGCCAACAAACTGCCTTCTGCTACAGCCAAATAGTTCAAATTTCAAACCAGTCCAGAGCCCCGGGTGCCATTTTTCTGCACCCCAGTTCCTATGTTTTGTGCATAGCTGAGTAGCTCGGCCTTGTTTCCCTGTCGGAGGTACGGCTTTTTGGCTTCAACTCCTCCATGAAGGCCACTGCGGGCCAGACTACAGGACAGTAGATGGGTGTACCTGGGTCCCCGTGGTTTCTGCCAGTTCTGAGCTGATGTTACTGTTGGACATCTTCCCATTTCAAAGGGAAATAAGCTTGATGTGTTTTTCATCTGCTGCACTAAGTCTTCAGTGCCGACCACTGCGTCTACGATCCTCAGCGCTGCCCAACTTTCTGCAAGTGTACCTATAAGAATTGATGCTGGTTTGAAAGCAAAGGGTAGTAACACCAAATATTCATGTGATTTAGATTTTACTTTTGTTCACTCACTTTGCATTTTGTAAATATATAAAAATAAACAATCCTTTTTTATTTTTTTTAAAGCTTTCTTAGTTTACAGCATTTATAGACAGTTCAAAAACAGACTAGTAACCCTTAAAGTGTTAGGAATATCTATCAATGTAATATTTACCACATCCATCGATGTTTTAAAAACTATTTCTTAAAGGTTTAATTTTTTTAAACCATTACTCAATACCAATATTGTAAAAGAGGGATATAATGTGCGTAGCTGTACTGTTAATTTACAGCCCTACTAAAAGTTTAGTAATTTAATTGTAATATGATGGTTTGCTAACAGATAAATGACAATTAACTAAAGATTGAGCTATCAATTTACCATCTATTAATGATGGTTAATAAAAATATAAAGTGTTCCCACAAAAACACAACTTCACAACCTTTAGACAGCTTTAGAACAATGATATTGACCGAGCAAAAACGGCACGATTAGATGAGCTTAGAACTGATTAATAAAAAATATGTCTTCATTTTGACCGTGGAGGGTGTGGTTTTGTTGCAGTGTGCTTGCATTACCCACATCTTAAGATAAAAGTCTGTACAATTAGTACAATAATAAATTCACAGCAATTTTCAATCAGAAATGAGTGAGAGGGATTTGTTTTCACTCCTCTTCTAAAAGTATTTCTTTCTTCTTAGAAACTTCAGTACCCAGAATTCTGTTCAACAGATCCTCGTGGAAGGTCATTATCCAGTGACCATTTGAATGGAGACTAATAATCACGTCACCAATAATAAATAAATATGTAGAGACACAGGGATTGAAAGAACAAAAGCTAACGAGTTGGAAGGCACCATCCTGACAGAGAAAAAGTAAAGGAATGGATGGAGAGATGATGTAACCCTTTGGAGTTCAAGACTTTTCTGGTGCGTCCCTTTTTCCAGAAGAATTTCCAATTGGTAGCAGTTACTTTTCAGCTGGTAGCCATGGAATTAACCAGGCCATTGTCCTATTTATTTAAGGCAATGATTTGGGACTTGAAGCATTTGCAGCAACTTCGAATGGTGGTAGTCACTGTAAAAAAATCAGTCATTGTAGTGCTGTGTTCTTTAAAAGTATTAGTTTGGCTACAGTCGCTGGCTGTCAAGGTCCAGGCCGGTTCAGCCGTTGTACTGCTGCTGATAGCGACGGTTCAGCTCACGCAGCTCCTTCTCTCGCACCCGTCGGGCTTTGTTGGATTTGGTGGAGCGGCTGGAGCGAGTGGACTGGGCCGACTTGGTGCTGTGGCAGCGCGAGGACGCCCGCTTCAGGAGGTTCTGAGATATACAGCGCTGTAGGTTCTTCATGGAGGAGGCGGCGGCCATGCTGACGATCCAGGGGTGCTTCAGGGCCTGGCCAGATGTGAGCCGCTCGCTGGGGTCCACGGTCAGGATCCGCTCCACAAAGTCTTTGGCCAGGTTTGACACATTGGGCCACGGCTGGAGAGGGGAGACAGATGGGAGACAAGACTGTAAATTAACACACTGAGTACATGGCCCTTTTGATGCCAGTACACTACATAGTTCAAACCACTGGTTTGGACTATGTGTGTTCAAACTGACGTTTAGACACAAAGAGGAAGAGAAAACTACTTTTCCAGTATAGGATCTTCCTATTATAAAAAATACACTGCGTTGACTACTTTTTATTGGCTCTGGCAGGGCTCAACATCAAGGCTTGTCCGGGTGTTTTTGTAGGGCAAATTTAATTGCCCCCCTGGACAAAGTTAAAACTCAAACAAAATGCCATGTTCCTTCACATTATGTGCCACTCATTATGTCTATGTTCCAGATTTGAAACAAATACATTTTCCCCCCCAACAATCCGGGGCAGCGGACGACTAACGTTAGACACAGCGTTACTTGCCGTGTTAAATATTCGCCAAAAATCTACTGTAAAGTAGCTACGCCTTTTAAAGGATCCCTTGATAAATCAGCCTCTGCCGGGTAGAAAGTGAAAAGTGAAAAAAAATAACATCAATATTTTGTGGCAAAATCCATTGTTATATCTACAAAAGTATTTTGAATATTGTATAAGTTCAAGTCACCACTAAATCTGGAGATACACTGCACACTGGCGGGTAAAGTATTACTTTATATGATGGAGTCTGGAGATCCTTTTTCTTGTTGAAGGGGAAATCTGTTATCGGGACACAATTGTTGCTATTGTTTTAATGTTAAGAATGTTTGGATGCTTTCCACGGTTGGTTTGAATTCTGCATTATCAAAACATAAAAAAAACTTATATTACTGTATGAGAAATCTTTACACGGACATGTGACTTTTGTGCTTGGACAAGGGAAACGTAAATGTACTTGACCAATGGACAAGTGCCTCAAACAGTTAATGTCAAGCCCTTTATTGTTTAAGTTGCCTAATGGACTATGATTGTCCAAAACAATTATCAAGAAATCTGTGTGTACACGTGTTAAAGTCTGATTGAAGGTGTGTACAGAGAAACCTTTCACCTTCAGCAGATTGTGAAAACAACCTTCTAGTGACGTACTCTGCCCATACAGATACACCGATACAGACACAAACATTTTTAATGGAGGGACTTTAAATAATTATGTCAGTACAGTTTTTCCACTGGACACTAGAGGGCATCGGAGTGATATAAAGGTGACAATGTCTATTGAGGACAGTACTCAATGACCTGACAAACAGCTCGGTCAGTGTAACCATGTTAGGCGTTTGGTTTATTCCATATTCAATGTGAGTCTCCTTGGTGTTTTGATAGGGTCAGCTTCAATAATGGATGTGGGGTGGTTGTACCTCTTGATTGTTTCCACATGGTTTTCTTGTTTCCAAAAGATTTAATGTAACACAAAATGTCCTTTAAAGCAATGTTCTCTTTGCGAGACCCAGAGTTCATTTAGTACGAGTGACTGGTAGTGAGTCAAACTCTACCCCCTACTGAGACAGGAATTGGGAATATCAGCGCTGCATGCCTTTCCACACACAGTTTGTACATGGTGTCCTGCTTGGCAACCAGCTGTGCTTTCAGTCTCCCGGTAGACAACTAACCCCCCCACTTCGCACAACAGGTAAATCACTAGTGTTGGCTAAAGACACATGAGCAATATATAACCCTCAGACATACATTTCTCCTCCTCCTTGGACCTCAGCTGTAAATGTGAACATTATTTATCGCAGCTGTAAAGACATTTCCCTATATGAAGTGCATTAAAGTCTGCCCTCTGCCCCCCCCCCGTAGCTCCATCTCTAATGTACCGGGTCCCAACTACGGGTCACAGGCCTCACTGCCTGGCATAGTGACGTAATACAAGTTGTTATATTGCATCCTTACAGGGACACAAAAATAACCCCTTTATGAAATGAATAGTTCTAGTCATGTGAGTCGCGTTTAAAGCTACTGTAAATTAACACAAGCTTTACAGCAGAACACAGCATATATATATTTCAGCGTTATGTGATTGCAACAAAGAGTAAACATGGGCTGCATCTCATGGCCCTTATTTGATAGCTCCTTGATTCCTCGGTCCTCTGCTGAAGCAGAAGTTGTTCTGTCCCTCCACGGCGAAGGCTGTGTCAAAGCTCCTATAACTGCCCTGAGGGCCGAGGAGGGGTCATCGAGGAGTTATAGGCGAGGATATACGAGAGCAGTCTTCCCGGAAGCCGTGCAGCTGAAGGAGTTGCTAGCAAACAAACTCCTGTTACGTGTCAGAGGAAAGGACGTCTTATCCCTCTAAAAAACATTTTCCTCTCTCCTCCGATGATTTCCTTGCGTCTCTCCCGTGCCTCCTGGGTGGGAGGGACTAAGACGCGAGGAAGTGGATGAGTCGAGGAGGCAATTTAAACAACATGAGAAACACCGATGGCTAAGAAAGGTCCAACGGGGACGTTGCAGTTATATAGTATGCATCTTAACCACTATACCACCGGATGCCTCGGACCCTGCACTCTGCCTGTTTTTTCTATTTGCTTCTTATTTTGCTGTGTGTGGGACTTTTATGGATGACAAAGAGCCTTTAGGCCCCAGCGAGTGTGTAGCCCCTAGCTAATAAAAAGCGTGCCTGGTGGACAGCTAGTTCTCATTCCCAAAACAGTTGCTTTGCCACGCCCCTCAGCATCTGATGCCGACACACAAGGCATTCTTTAGCTTATTTTAATACAACGCAGCTGTATATGAGAAACAGGTTATTATATTGCTGTGTGTCAGTGCTTCGGTGTTCCCCTGCTCCTTATCTCTGTCCTCTACTGTGTGCGGTTGTCGCAGGGTTTGTTTTAACAACACCTGCATAAAGCAACTAAATGAAGCTCTCTGCATGCATTCATACAAAATCTGGCAATGGGGCGCCGTCCTACAGGGTTGTACCGAGGTGTGTGTGTGTGTGTGTCAAGAATGATTTAGAACGTGATAGAAGTAAAAAAAAAAAAAAAAAAAACATTTCCTTCCCCTGATTCCCTGCTTTGTTCTCACTAATGCTCCTCTCTCTCTTCATTCACTCTCTTACCATAGACAGTTAAAAGAATGGACAAAGTGGCTTATACTTCGACGGAGACGGGTGAAGTCTATTAGAAGCACTTTTCCGGTAAAAGCTAAGCATTACTGCGCAGCCTCAGACTGATCTTGACGACGGGAATGTGACGTGAGCTACCTGTGTGAAAGGTGTAAGTCTTCTGGTTGCTGTGCCAAGAGGAATGTCAATCATTCCCAATCAGCAGAGACGGAGAGCGTAGGTGAAAGGATATAACATAGACACAGGCTAATTATTGCTAATTAAAATGCTAGTTAACATTAGTAATTAAACGTAAACAGCAAATGGAAGTCAAAACCGCCTGCAAACCTCTCCAGGACTGTACGTTGATTTTGTTTTATGAGACAGAAAGTTGCGTGGTTTTGACACAATCATTAGCCTATTTTCACAAAAACGTCTGCTACAGAGCCATACCGTGAGCTACAAGGTAATGGAGCCTTTTATACATTGTCCTGCTTCTTTAGAAATAAACAACGGACAAATAGAGTCTTTAAACGCCTCAGATGTAAAGTTATGGGATGTCAATGGGATGCTAATGGTGGGTGATGCTTGTTAGCAACAAAACGGCTCCATAGTAGGTACACTTTGTGCCTCCTCCATGAAGAACCTACAGCGCTGTATGTCTCACTCTCTCTCTCTCTGGCTCCGGGAGGAGGAGCCAACTTTGTGTTTATAAACAGTAACCGACAAAACATAGCAATTCAGACAAATTATACAGGTATATTCAGACAGACAGTATGAGAATAATAACTTGTTTGTTGACCATTAAAAGTATACAAAAATCTTCTAGTAGAAAGCCAAAATAAAAAAGGAATGAAAAGAATAAAATGTCCCCTTTACGTTTAGAGTGTATATTGTGCTTGATTGAAGCATTTAGCCATTTGACGTTGCTGTTTTACGATCCTTTTTGAGCAGTTAGAAGGTATCCTGTGGAGTTGTTAACCACTAGTAGCACTATGGAGCAATGTTTTTTATTTGTGGGTCCCTGTTTCATTTGTATAATGCACACCAGGACGCACAAGCTATTCCAATGATAGACAGTAAATGTGCCCAAAAAAGTATCACCAACAAAGGAAGACGCTAGTACACATGCACGTAAACTATGCCAGATCTAAAATAAGTTTACGAAATGGCACTACATCACACGTTTGTCAGGGACTTAAGGCTACACACAATCCATGTTGGTGAGAATGTAAGGTAATTTCTTTACAAAAAACTACACAGGGTGCCTTTCAAGGTGCTATGATAAATCTTTTATGAATAAAAAATTCAATCGGATTCTGCACAGATTGTTTATTAGGGAGCTTGCCGGTAGGGCTGGGCAATATATCTATATTATATTGATATGGATAAATAAAGCTGGATATCGTAATATGGCAACAAGTGTTGTCTTGCATTGCAGTAAAGTGGTGTAATTGCTCTAGATGTTCTATAATTTGCCTTTAACCACTTAGTCATTATATCCACTTTACTGATGATCATTTATCAAAAATCTCATTGTGTGAATATTTTATGAAAGCACCAATAGTCAACCCTACAATATGGCTGCAAACAATATCGATATTGAAGTATTGGTAAAAAATATTGCGATATTCGATTTTTGTGGATTTGGACAATTACCTTCTCACACACAGCTCCGGGTAAGGTCTAGATAAAGGGGCTAGAGAATAAAGATTGTTCTGTCATTGCTCTCGTGACGAGTCTTATTACGACCACAACACCAACTCAATAACCCTGTATCTCTCAAATAATGCAAAATGGTTGATTCCAGTGAAAGGTTCTCTCACTAATTCAAGAAGACTTGCTGTCCAAACCCAGTACTCATCCAGCAGCTCTACTATACTATCTGCAAACCTCAGCCCAAATATAGGCTCTCTGTAAGTCATTTAAATCAATTCAATTATTAATGTGTCTCATCTGACCTTATCTTAGCCTGTCAGCCACTTGGGAACTTCAAATCTGGACGGATTCCAAGAAAAAAGATGATTCAACTGCTCCCAATTAAATATTACAAAACTAGTCAGCTGTTATTTGCTGTATGTGGGGCAAACATTAACCAGGGGCCCATTTTGTTAAGCTCACAGGCAAAATAAACACCCCACGCCATGAAACAAAGGAATGGACTACTTCGCATTCTTCCAAGTAAATACATAGATCGAGCATAAGTAATTGTACACACACACACACACACACACACACAGGACACATACGCAAGAGTGAACGTAGCAAGGTAAATGTAAAGGATCATGAGATCAATATGGATGTGAACTGTGGGATGATTCGTGAGGAGAGACGTTAGACTTGTGAAGGTGTGTGTGTGTGTGTTTGTCTGAACAATGTCCCCTCACGAGAAAAGTTGAACTTCTCAGAAACCTGTTGACAAAGCCTTATGCAGTGTGAGGAATGCATTTCCAATGTGGGTGAAGTCTGCTTGTGTGTTTATATATGAGAAAGAGAAAGAGAGAGAGAGAGAGAGAGAGGGAGGGAGAGAGTGAGAAAGAGAGAGGGAGAAACAAACATCGCTCCTCACCTCTCCAGAGAAGCTGTACTTCCCCTTGAGGATCTGTCGGTAGAGCCTCATGCGGTTGTCGTCCTCGAAGGGCATGGTTCCACTCAGCAGGATGTACGATATCACCCCCAGTGCCCACATGTCTACAGCGTTTGTGTAGGGCTTCCTGACCAGGATCTCCGGGGCGATGTACTCTGGCGTGCCGCAGGTGGTCTTCATCAGACATTCATCTCCTTTCTTCCGGCTACTGGCCAAACCAAAGTCGGTGATGATGATCTTGGAGTCGGCCCCCGGGTGGTAGTAGAGCAGGTTTTCCGGCTTCAGGTCTCGGTGAGTGATCCCCAAAGTGTGGAGGTACTTGACGCCGTCCAGCACCATCTGCAGCACCCGCGTGGCGTCACGCTCCGTGAAGGAGCCGCGAGCAATGATCCGGTCAAAGAGCTCCCCTCCGGTGGCCAGCTCCATCACCATGTAGACGCGCTCTGCCGTCTCAAAGACCTCCATCAGCTGGATTATATTGGTATGACGGACACGTCGCAGGACACACAGCTCAGACTCACACACCTCTCGCCCCTCCCGGTAACGGGTCTCGATCATCTTGATGGCGTAAGGCTGCCGGGTGCTCTTGTGCTCCACGCGAACAACCCGACTAAAACTCCCGCGGCCTATCAGCGCTTTGATGTCGTACTTGGCCGTGACCCGGGGGTCAAACTTGGCCCGATATTTTGCCACCTTTTTCCGCTGAGGGTCCGACAGCCCGGACGGGTCCTTAGAGGGCTGGGCCGAGGCGGTGGGAGTGGCCGCGTGAGCCTGGGCCTGACACGGGGAGGTGGAGTAAGCCTTGTCACCTCCCCCTCCAACGGCCCCGTCCGTCTTGCTCCGAGTGCCATTCCCTCGTATGAAGTGCTTATAGATATCTGTATGAGGAGGCTCAACCTGAAAGATGCAGGAACATATGTCATCACAGACGCAAAGTACAAACCAGAGCAGGAGAACAAAAGTTAACAGAGTTTCTGAGAAAGAGAGAAAAGATTAAAATCACTGTCCTATGTAAAGACATATTAGGGCCGGGCAATAATTTTATATAATTTATCATCTTTCAATGGAATCATATTATATATATTGAGATACTGTGATATACTATTATGTTGTCTAAATTGATTATAGCACATACCTACTAAATCTTCTCAGAAAATCTGTTTTTTGAATTTGAAGAATTGCAGATTTGTTTTAACATTACACTATTTTGGTTCATGCATGTAAATTGAGTCGGTATGTAGATGGAATATCATGTTTGATTTCTCCATATCGCCCAGCCCTATGACGTACAGATTGTTAAGACTAGAATTGGTTTAGACCAACACCGGATTTTTATGCTGTAACATTGTTCTAATACCAATATCTGGGTGATAGTAATTCTTTTTTAAAAAAAAGAATCTTTAGCCTGGATTTATGGTACGCAATATCGTTGGAAAAAAATATTGCAATGATTTTTTTTTTTCATTATCCGATTGTGGCGTGCATTATCGTGCACGCCACAATCTTCGGAACATAGCCATACTGAGAAATACAGAGTGTGTTGTGTGGAGCTGATCTTAAGTAGGTTTGTAGCAACTCATTTGGCAATGGCTTGAATGTAACAGACATTTAATATCAAAAAGTTATGCACCAAAGCTTTAAGGGAAATTTCACAGTTCAAGGTGTTTGTCTTAAATTCAATACTTGCAACATATTTTCAAAAGTCACTAAGTAATTATGTTAAATAATTGGGATTTCATTAATGACCAAAATAATCGTGATTCTAATTTTCTTCTATAATCGAGCAGCCCTATTGTGGCAGTAACATTATTACCATTACTGGGGACGACGTTGGCCTACTGACCTTTTTGACCAGGTCCAGCTGAACATCCCCTGGAGGCTCAGGGAGGACCTTACTGTTCCTGCACCCCATCACATCACCTTGGGCCACTGCCCAGCCAGCCACACAGGCCACCACCAGCCCTGCCTCATCACCGCAACAGCTGATTTAACACACTCAGGGCATCCAACATCCAGGCTGTAGCCACACTCAGAGACAGGGTTCATGAATAAAGCTGATACCACTCACTCAAGTCCCAATGAGCTGGCATCAGCAGTCACAGTTCATGAATACACCTGATACATCCACTTAAGTCCAATTTTAAAAAGTCCAAGAGTTTGTTCAGGTTCCATCCGCAAGTACTGTGTTACTGGTTGTCTTTCTGTTACAGTATTCTTTTGATAGGCCTGTGCCGGTGGGTGTCACACACACAGACAGGCTGCACAATCAGCAGGCAGGGGGTCCCTCAAGCCCCTTGCAGAACCTACCAGGGCCCCATTTCAGATGTTCAGCTGAATGTTTGAGAGAAAACCGCATGAGCTAGTATGGATGCTCATGGGACAGAAATGACTGATCAGGGCAGCGGAGGGAGAGCGATTTTATGACACAGGGTTGAGTGCAGTTGCATTTAGGAGAAATGCAGAAAGATTTAGGCAGAACTAAGATCATCAACTACGCTCCGATCCATTGGGGAAGGCTGCGATGTCAGCAGCAGGTCTTTTCACAGATAAAGCAGCTCCCATGGAGAATCACAGGCTGAAGAACAGCAGAGGGAAGCTCTGTAATGCAGAACAAAATAAAAATATGAAACTTGAGTGATTATGGTTAGGCTCACACATTGTAATTATATGCTAAATTCAGACATGATAGCAGATCTCAATTAGGCCAATCACTGTAAAAAGGCAGAAAGGCAACGGACCTAAACACTAAACCAATGATAATTTTAGCACCAGTTACACACCATTTGTATGTGGAAGTTGCGTGATGAGGCCATATTGTTAAACTCTCTGCCAAAATATGATTACAACTATCCAGACATGTTTTGCAATGTCCAAGAAAACAAGGGATAGCTTAGCAGTTGTTAGCTGCTCTATCACAGATGGCCACTTTTAAATGCTGGAACTCTGCTTGCTATGCTGTTTAAAGTTATCAGTATAAAATGTTTATCAGCTTACTTTACTATTTTCAGTAATACCAAACAAAAACTTAACTGGAAAACTCCCTAAAAACCTACGTCAAAGTACCTTAAACGCTGAAGAAACCATGACACATAAGTGTTTTCGAAATGTAATGGACAGCTGCATTAAGTTTAGTCAAAATTGAAAAATGGCCAGGCCCTACTCATGTCAATGTTTTTTCTGTAGCCCTAAATTAATTCTACCGTTATTTTTTGGCAAAACTGGTTAACAACAGGCCAGTCTCTAAACACTTTCACAAATAACCCCGACATTACGAGTGTAAAGTGACTTACAATCTCACCTCATTACTTATCCGAAATAGCGTGTTGAAGAAGTGTTTAACATGCTAACTAGCCTGCTAGCAGCAGGGCAGGACTCCCAACTTTGCCAAATCCAGCCTCCTCACCCCACTCTCACTCAGCTGGGCTCTCCATTTTTACCTCGTAGTTTCCCAACTTTATTCCCGATGGCAAACAAGTCAAATCCGTCACTTCATTTAATTTGTATCAATTCCGAAGTTTAATGGTTTGTTTTGGAAATCAAAGGACTGCAAAAAACATGCAAAGTTGCCCCGTTGGTTGCTTTTCTGGACGATGTTTTTCGCCCAGGACCACCTTCCCACAGCCAGAGAAAAGACATTATGCACCCCGGGTGTTCCGTTTAAA
>NC_048414.1:22319115-22326343 GCF_013103735.1 Etheostoma cragini
CAGGATTGCTTAGGCCGGATATCCGTTGCCATGGGTTTCCTTTGTGTTGGCGTGTTAAACTATAATTAACGTTTTCTCAGATCTCTTCAGGGTAAATCCAGACAGCCAGCTAGACTATCTGTCCAATCTAAGTTTTCTGTTGCACAAGTGAAACAACTTTTGAACCTACACCTAAACAAGTTCCTTCCCCAGGCTATTTTCAGAGGCCAGAGCACTGTGGAGGAAGGTCTGGCAAGACAAGACTAATGTTGAACTAAATATCATGCAAACAATAACATAATTGAGGATATGTATACTTACATTAAAATGTCATAGGCCTATTAGTGAGAAGTGATTAGGTCCAGTGTTCCCAAGTTCTATTTGGATAGCAAGCTACGTTTATTAAAAAAGTAACTTCCAGCATTGCTATGGCTGAATTACCAACCAGACAAAGCAGTCCAGTATTATCATTTGGTTTGTGCTAGTTCATTAAAATTGTGTTTAGGATTATGCAGCACTTAATCACAATAAATGCCCTGATACCTATGGATACCGCTTTATAACACAATCTTGACAGGGTGTGAAAATGCTTATATTATGCTTCTTTTCCGGTTCATAATTGGAACAGTTGGTGAACAGTCTTTTCTCTGGAAGACGGTAAGTCCCTTTGGGGTGGACTTTGGGACTTTTCCCTTGGTAAACCTATTATGTTCACAAAAGATATATGACACAGGAAAGGGAACAAGCCAAAACGCGTATATGAGCACTTTAAAGACCTTCATCATGTCAGTATTAGTGTATGTTGCATATTCATGAATGTTAAATCAAATGACCAGAAAGCGTTTCTGGGGTCAGGTATTATTCGTGCAGAGAACAAAAAAATGCAACATTTCACATGGAGTGGGAAGAATAGGAGGTTGATGGGGACCTTAGAGCCAATGTGTGCCTTGGGGCCCACAGCCACAATAAAATTACCCAATTTTAAATATCATGTGAATATTAGCATATATGCATTTTCTTAATAAAATATATAAATGGAGGATTTATCTGCGGATTACTCCCATAGATGAGTTTTTCTTATTACCCACTTTACGTGCTCTTAATTTGAAGACATAATCCTTCACTTTCCGGTGTACTTCCATCTGTCTCTGGTTTGCTTGATGGACCTCCGCTTCCACCCAACTTCTTTTGTAGAGACTTGCGACGACCTCCATCGGCTCATTTCGACCCCAGTTAGTCCTCACCGTCACTTCCTGGATATAGAGCGAAGTCCTTCTGCTAAAGTGCTGACTTCTCTCTTGGAAAGTTACTAGAAAGTCTGGGTGGCACAGGACCAGCCCACTCACAAGTTCAGGTTGAAGTAGTTAAATGCAGCATGACTCTTTTCTGACCCTCATTTGATATGATCATGTCTAATGTAACAACATATGAGAGAAAGTGGCCTGTGAAGCACAATTGTGTATCTGAGCAAAATATAAATGGCACTGAACGTTAATACCATAGAACATTTAAGATTATAGTTGATTTTGTTCTTCCTTTATGTGGCGGGGGTCCCACTGGGACAAGCTCAGAAACCCCTGGTGGTCCATGGAACGCTTTGGGGATCAACTGAGCCTGTTAATTCACAACAGACATGCAGATGGATCAGTTCACGCAATTAAGGCAACTTCAAATTCACCCCCAAGTAAGGCTGGGCAATATATCGATAATAAATCAATATTTTGATATGAGATTACATATTGTCTTGGATTTGGTTGTCAGTGATATCGAAGTCTTTTCCTGGTTTTACAGGCATTACAGTAAAGTGATGTCATTTTCTGAACATAGACTGTTCTATTATTCGCTTTTACCCACCTAGCCATTAGATTCAAATTACTGATGATCATTTATCTAAAATCTAATTGTGAAAATATTTTGTTAAAGCACCATTAGTCAATCCGACAAGATCGTTGCGATATCAATATCAAAGTATTTGTTACGTAATGTATATCTGTGACTGAATGTATGTATGGATATTAATGACTGTATGAATGAATGCATGGATTGTACATGGAAGTGGGCCAGAGTGGTTGGAAGGCATGTACGGGTGAACAGAAGAATGTAGGAAGGATGGCTTTTATCTTATTTTAGTATAGAAAATTATAATTTGTAATCTGCAATTTGCACAGCTCTTTAAGTAGCCAATATGTTTACTGTACATTTGTCTATTTATTGTTTTAACCCCGTGCTTGTTGCTGTGTGTCTGTTGTAACTCTTGTTACTCAGTGTCCAAAACGAATTTCTCCTTAGGGAGACTATTAAAGATACTTTGACTTTGATAAATCATGATTCATGATTTTCTTCATATCGCCAAGCCTTACCGCCAAGCCATTTCACTGTGCCTCCGGTCTAAAAAACATTAGATATATGTGTTTCACAATGTATGAAAGTGTCTATACATACACAACATTATGTTTTATTTTTCAACATCTTTCAAGTGGTTAAAAATCTGTATTTAGGATCTTTTTTTAAATATTCATTTGCAGAGGAAACAGCAAAAAATTGCATTTACTGATTTATCTGTTGCATGGCATTTCCACATGGTGTCACTATACACATAAAAGACCCTCATAGTTTCCTCGGGTCAAATTTGATTTGTTTTGTATTCAATTCAATAGTTTTTTTTCAATTCAGAATTTTTTTTTAATTATTATAAAACAGTTCCCAGACTTAACTTTGACCAGAGATGGCAAAAGTACTCACTTCCCGTGCTCAAGTAGAAGTACGGATACTTCTACTCTTGTAGAAGTAGAAGTAATGATTTAACTTATTTACTCAAGTAAAAGTAACAAAGTACAGGCTTGGAAATTTACTTAAAGTATAAAAGTAAAAGTAGCCTTGTGAAAGAGAAAATGAACTGACAGCTAGTAGATCTTTGAACATGGAGTGCTAATTATAATAAAAGAAATACGTCAGGCTCACAATGTTTTCTTCATTTTCAATCATGTCGTCGTCCGTACTACTAGGCTAACGTTAC
Organism: Etheostoma cragini; assembly: GCF_013103735.1. Lineage (NCBI taxonomy): Eukaryota > Metazoa > Chordata > Actinopteri > Perciformes > Percidae > Etheostoma > Etheostoma cragini. The sequence continues at coordinate 22,322,111 of NC_048414.1, forward strand.
CGCCCACAAAGTGCAACATACATTTCCATCCAATTAGATTGACTTTGTAAGATGACACATAAAACAATAACAGTAACTCCACTGAAACTACGAGCCAGTTTTGGAAAATGTAAGTAGTAGGAAGTACCGATGTTCATTTAAAAGTTTAAGGAGTAAAAGTATAAAGTTGGCACAAAAATAATTAGTAAAGTAAAAATATATGAAAACGCTGCTTCAGTACAGTAACAAAGTATTTGTACATCGTTACTTCCCATCTCTGACTAGACATACATTATATTAGTCTGTGAGTATCCATCAACAAACATTTGTTAGATTTGAACTATTTGTCAAAACACAATCATAATTTAAGCTTCGTTTTTTCAAAGATGTTGCATGTTGGCATTTTTGGGCCTTTATTTCTGACAGGACGGCTTTAGACATGGGAGGGGAGATAGGGGTTGTGTATGGAGCCTCTATATATCTATTTCTACACATGAGCATGCACTCTATCAGGTGAGCAACCCAGGCGCCTGGCATATTTAAAACAACAATTGGATATAATTTCATATAAAATTAGTTTATTGACCCTTGAATTCCAAAAAGTAGTGCAAAACTAGGGTTAATAACTTAGTGTTAATAGTGTACAGTATATACTGGTGGTAATGGGAAGAAAAGCCTCAAAAAAGCAACACAAACGTTGGAAAAACCATTAAAAAATGTTTTCCTTTTTTTATTTTGACCAACTGCATGGTTGACCGGAAGACAACACAAGGCCGGGTCAAACTTTAAGGCTACCCTTTGGTCCTTTTAATGAGATGGCTGATCCTTTACATCCCAACACTAGTGCCCCCCCATGCTGCAATGAGTTGCAATCAGTTCCACCCTGCTTGTCCATAAGCAATGTAACAAAGGATACTTTGCCTTGATTTCAATATTGATGTGATGGAGCGTACTGGACTCACTGAACACTGACCATGAACGAGTGAGCAAAGTTTTAGGAAGTAGCATTAAAAATGGAGAATTAGCAAGAGCAAGACAACTGTTCCATAAAGAAAGTCATGGAGACAGTGAAATTCATCACATGATGCCAATAAAGCTCCTTGAATTGGATTGAGGGAGGGAAAATGAGTGGGAGAGGGGGATTGTGGTGACAGAGGAAGACAACGGATGACAGATGGTGGGTACCAGACAGAAATATAGGGAGAAAGGATGGGAGGGATGAGGAGGGGACAGAGGGATGAAGCAGCAGAGAGTAATCAAAATGGAAAGAGGGAGGATGTGGAGAGATAAAAGAGGAATAGAAGTCACAATGCAGTCAGGAAGGAGGGACAGAGAGAGAGAAAAGACAAAGAGAGAGGATACAAGGAAAGAAAGAGAGTCTCTGAAGACTCCCTGCTCTATCTGCAGTGCAGCTGAGGTCATGGCCTCTCCGGCTCTGCAGCTCGCTGCTACGTTGTCATCCTCGTGATTGATCACCGTTTTGTCGCACTCTGATTAAGATGCTTTGTCTGAGCGCTCCGCTTCTATTGACACTTGTGTGTATTCCTCTGCATCTCGGCTCTCATTTCAGCTCTCTATTCTCCTCACTCTAGCTCTCTCTCACCCCTTGTGCCGTCCCGTTTGTTCACTCTCTTTTTCCCCTTTCCCACCCCCCAAAGGTCAATATCATCTAGTAGGTCTAGATTTGCTGACACTGCTGTATTATTTATCCAAACAGAAGAACAGGAGCCGCTCTATTAAAAGCACAATTGACTCTGTCTGTGTCTCTGGCTCCATTAATATCCCCATGATAGTTTCACCCTAATTTGTGTGTGTGTGTGTGTGTGTGTGTGGTGTGTGTCAAAGCAGGCAGTGGGAGAAGAGCAGAAACTCTAGAAAAGCATATCTTATGTCAGACATTGTTGGGGGATGTTGCTATTTCTGTGCTCTCCCCCTTCTCTCGCCTGTACTCTACAGGGATCTCCCCTGGAGAGTCAGGGGTACAATTAGAAAAAAAGGCAGAGAGAGAGAGAGACCACTGTCATTACATTCTGGTCATAGAGAACTCATTGATTACCACAGGTGCATAACTCCCTAAAGCAATATTGTATGACTAATATACTAACACTGCAAGAGATAAAATATATCATAAAATACATCAAACTCATTGTAATGTTCTTATTGACCACCTCAGGCAAGCTATTAGTTTCCTGGGGAATATTATGAGACCATTACGGTGGTTCTTTCTATTCCGCAGCATCTACATGGCAGGTGTCTGTGAGACCCGTGCCGTGTAGATGCTGCAGAAATGGATTTCATTTGGTCCCTGTTGAACTGTGTATGTCTGGAACACCTGTGGTACTAACTTTTATTGTCCAACCCATGGTCCATAAAGTACTGCTCCTCTGCTGTTTCTGTTTTTATTTAATTGGAGTTCTGGAAATTTCTCAAAAGCATGCATGTATTGATTCTGATTCAATGTCCTTAAAATGTCCTTAAAGCTGACTTGGCATCTGACTTGCTAAGATTGTCAAACAAACACCATTGCTGAAGGGAAATGTAAAAAAAAGACAAAGAAGAAAGGCAAAGACAAGGAAGATCTGTCACCACCGGATGTTCTGCTGAACGTCCCCCGCATTGCAATCACTATGTGATATTTTTTGTGAAACATCAACAAACTTCAAGGTAGCAAACTATTCACTGAAAATGACAAGTTTAGAAGAAAATTTTAACTGAAAATTTGGTAAGTGCAACAAGGCAGACCTGCTTGCTTCTTCAGTGGAATGACTGTAAAGATTTACAAATATGAAGGCCTTTCCTCTCGAACTGGGACGTTTTGGGACAGATTGGTGGGGATTTATACAGATGAAGTACACACGGTTACAAATATGACGTTTAACCATCTATCCAGCTCTTTTGAATAGGTCACGCTACTGTATTGTTTTAACAGTTATGCTCGTTTAACCCTTGTATTGTCGTCACTTTCGGGACCCTCTTGTATCCCTCGGGTCAAATTGACACGTGACTTATATGGGGTTGTAAAATTCAATTCTGAAATAAAATCTTATTTCATAATCTATTAACAAATATTGTCTTTATCTCAATTTTAAACAATTGAGATAACACATATGTTTAGGGAATGCAATCAGTCTCTACTAGAACACAATTAAAAATGGAAGTGTGATTCGTTTTTTGTCATATGATTGTAATTCATATTAAAAATCCAGTATGGAAAAAAACATAAGTGGTCATATATGGAATAATTTTCTGAATTGAGTCAGGAATACATGTTTATCACAGAAAAGAACATAAGGCCTTTGATTTTCATGTAGAAAAATGTACACTTGTACCATTTTTCTTCTTGTAAAAATTTGAAATGGGTCAATTTGACCCAAATACCAAACAAGGGTTAATATTGTATTTGGGGTTGTCTTTTCACGGGATGCAAAATGTGTCCACAGTTTAGCGCCGCCCAAGGCAATTGTAATTGATTAAAAGATATGCAAACAACCCAGAGCAGATTTTTCTCCCATCTTAGAATGCAGAGTATGTGTGGAGGAGCCAGACCTTACTCCATAGTGCTGTAGATATACTGTAGGGTGGCATTGCTAGGCTATAGAGAAAGAGAACAGAGTGGGTATCCTGAAACAGCCATGGGTGTTGATATTGGTCCCTATTCCCACCCTGCCCTTTTTGGGGAAATAAAAATGGTTTGACCTTGTTTTTCATTCAACAAAATAGATCAAACTGCTGAATTCATGTGTCTAAAGCCCTGTATAGGAATTTCAAACAGCATTTAAACTTTGATGTTGGGAAATAAAACGAGACCTCAGTATTTCTGAGATCCTCGGTTCAGCCCTAAAAGAGGTAGATACAAAGTCAACAACACATGAGAATAAATGATAGATAATTGATAAATAAATAATAGATAATATAATATGAAATGGATAATGATCTCCATAATGAAAGCGTCAAAAGAAGAAGATGGAGAGAAAGGCTGACAGCAGGTAGATGGAGTTGATGGAGTTGCAAGCTGACAGTTAAGATGGACTGAATGACAGAATGGCAAATACACCAGCTAATAGAGTGACAGGCACACGTAGGGACAGTGAGGAATGCAACTGAGTTTGGACCAACTTCTGTCCAATCACAACACTGGAAAGTGGGAAGAGAAGTTTCTAAAGCACTGTTTTAGATTCTCCAGTTAAACTTAAAGGTGCTCTAAGCAACGTTGGGGGACTTGTTGATGTTCAAACAAGACAAGCTTGCCCCTCC
>NC_048414.1:22326384-22340758 GCF_013103735.1 Etheostoma cragini
CTCCATTTTATAATAACCCCCCCACCTACAAATTCTTCTTGGTGATTGGCTGGAACACTGGAACACTGTTTATGAATGCTTCGTGGTGCAGGTTGGCATAGTTTGTTTTTGTTGCCGTTTGTAGTCACCAAAACCAAATCGGTCGCACTCTAGAGCCCTGCATTAAAAGCACTGAAAAAGGATTTATTTTAATGAATTAATCAAATGTTTTCAAAGGCTTGCAAATGAGTGTTAATCCTCCAAAATAGTTAAAGATGCAAAATGACGCACAACACATACAAAAAGTTGTCAGCTGCCGTTCCCAGTGGAGGCTGTGTCCTGTATTAGTACACCAAATGGCTGGTGATTTCTTTTCTTGTTTAAAGGTTATTTTCAGAGGGCACCCAGATAGCTCAGTTGGTAGAGCGGTTGCTCATGTATAGAGGTTTACTCCTCGACGCAGCCGGCCCGGGTTTGAATCCAGCCTGGCCTTTGCTGCATGTCATTCCCCCTCTATCTCCCCTTTCACAACTTCAGCTGTCCTGTCCATTAAAGGCCTAAAATGTCCCAAAAAATAATCTCAAGAAAAAAAAGAGAGGTTATTTTCAGGGCATTTTAGGCTTTTATTTTTATAGGACAGCTTAGACTTGAAAAGAGAAAGAGGGGGGAATGACATGCAGCAAAGCGCCGCAGGTCGGAGTGAACCTCTATGTGTGGGTGGGTGCTCTACCAGGAGAGCTATTCAGCTGCCCTGGCTTGTGATTTCTAAGGAGGCTGGGGAAAGCAGCACGGAAAGAATGAATAAGTCAGATTATGGTTGATACCAGCATAAACCCTGTAAACCTTTGGACGTCAGTTTCAGCTCATGTGACCTTTAAATACAGAAAGACCTCCAGGATTTGGCAGACTTTTTTTAGCTTGTTGCGGGCCAAAATGCCTGATGTTGCGTGAGCGTTTGCAAAAAATTGCGTAAAAAGATGAAAAAAATAAAAACAGAAAGGAAACTTGTTTTGAGGAGAATAAAATTACTCTAGGCTGAGTTTTCCTAGTAACCTTACCAAAAAGTTTGCAGGATGCTGCAAATGTTGGTATAATATAATAATGGCTGGTGGATTTAAGACAAAAAAATGTCTGTCAGTGGCTTGTTGATCTTGTCATTGTTAGTTAATTTCCTATCCTGGCCTGGGCTGGGACACGCATTCATGAGGTTTGATAAAGGACTTTACTAAAGGACTTTAACTTATCATTCCACTTACAATAATGAGCGTAGCTGTCCTCAGTTTAGGTCATCCTGTGTGTGCGACTGCAAGTGCACACACACGGCTTCATAGTGAAAAATGTTCCAGCATACTGTACATTGATGTTAAAATTTATACAAGTTGGCAGGACGGTCTGACATGTTTTGCATGCTCTTTGTCTGGACGTTTTGGTGGTAAAAGTGAGATGTTTGATTCACACACGTATCGTCTTCAAATCAGAAAGAAGGATATGAATATGGCGACGTACGTATGACGTCAACCTGTTCTCACTCCCGCTTGGTCATTGGCTCTCAGATACCCATACTGATACAAAGTCTGGCACGTGGGACTGCTGGGAATGGTTGAAGTTGCAGGAAACTCAGGTTATTGGTCAAATTTGTGAGTCGCACCAAAGTTGCTGTGATTGGTTGAATTGGCACGATAGTGACGTGCCGGAATCCAGAAGGGACTGAACCTTTAAAGGATGAAGCTCAGATGTCTTTTGTAATGAAAACACTCATCCTACACTACAACGGTCATTATACTGTATATGAGATATTATTATTGAACTTTCTCTCCATATAAGCTGTGAAATGATCCCTTCCTGGCACTAAGGCATGTGTGATGAAATCCACGGCTTAATTTTTTTGCAAAAATACATTCCAAAGTTTAATCAAATATATTGCTTCAGCAGCCTGTTTTTTGTACAATTCTGATTTGTGAACACAATTCTGTTTGCACAGAACAAGGTTGGAGAACCAGAGATATTGTTTTTTTAAATTGTATAATCTATATCTACAATGTTTAATGTCTGTAAATCCAGACAGCTAGCTGGACTATCTGTCCAATCAGAGTTTTCTGTTGCACAACTAAAACAACTTTTGAACATACACATGTTCCACCAAAACAAGTTCCTTCTCAAGGCTATTGTGCAGCGGCACAATGGCTCTGCCCGGTGCTTAGCGCCACCGGTGACGATTAGGATTGGTTCAGAGAAATGCCAATAAACCAGAGCACATTTCTCTCCCATCCCGGAATGCTGGGTGGACTAGACAGACCCTCCGTCCGTAGCACTGTGGAGGAGGGTCTGGCAAAGTGAGACAACCCACAATACAACCTGACCTCTGACAGTTTAGTTGCCGATTTGTATTTGTCAAGCTACAAACCTTGGGATGAGATGAGCATCGGACTTTAGAGGTTCAATTTCCTTCCTTATGTGAGAGGAGAAGGTTCTCACCTCCCTCTTACCTGTGCACGTAAGTGCACATTAGCACAGCTGGGGCTCATCCCCTTTGGTTGGGAGCAGGTGAGGCTCTATTTAAGCCTGCGTGTAGACTCGCTCTGTTTCTGTCTTCTCCCGTTGGGTGTGGAGACGTGTCGGGGTTGGCGTGCTGCACGCTTCTGACCACATCCTAAGGGGGTCTGTCTTCTGCGGAGTGGTAAGGATGCTTTTTGATTCTTCGTCTTTTCATTGTGTGCATTGCCGTGCGGGTGGCATTGACGAGCATTCTCTCATACAGCCTACTTTGTTGCGGCTGTGACGTCCCTGTGTGGATAGATGAACATCTGGGCTGCTGGCGTTGGGTGCCTCGTTGAGCGGCCTCCCTGTTGCCAATTCAAGATCTGACATAGTCTTATTTGTTAAAGTTGGATGCTATGTGGTTGCGCGGGTTGCGTTCACCTTGCCGGGGTCTGAGGGTGGTGTGTCCTGTAAAGCGGTAAGTGTCTGTTTGCTTACAATGTATTGCGATCCTTGTTGTGTTTCCACATCACAGCTGGACCGAGCTACAGTCTTGTGTTTGACGCTGCGGAGGCTGACGGGTGCCACAGCTATCTAAGGGGCCAATGTGCCCTGGTGCGTTTCTCCTCTCACTCTTGCTGTTACATGGGTTGAATATGGGTACAGAGTGTTCCGGATACGGGTACAGAGTGTTCAGAGTGTTCTTGATACGGGTACAGAGTGTTCCGGATACGGGTACAGAGTGTTTAGAGTGTTACGGATACGGGTACACAGTGTTCCGGATACGGGTACAGCGTGCTCCGGATACGGGTACAGAGTGTTCTGAAGTGTACCTAATTTAGGATAAACAGATCTTTGTGCTGTTAAAGGTCTTGGACCTTTCCCAAGTGGCGTTGTCAGATATTTTAGATTCTCGAGTGTCTTAGGCCACTCGCACTGCCACACTTACAAACAACCCAGATTGTTTTTTCTCCTATCCTAGAATGTTTGTATCATGCACCGGGAGCTGGTGTGTCCGTTTAAAAAAAACTACTATACGAGCAATATTCCATCCACTGACAAATAAAAATGCTACCCAGACCAAAGAGTGACTTAAATGTAGCACTTTATTCTAAGTAGGCTAAAAGTTATAAAACAGTTCTTCCGCTAAAAAACACTGAGAATTGAGACCCAATTTCCTTGCCGCTAGTTCCCAGTGTCTATGAAAGTCTGTTGTTACCTTTATCTCAAAGGAGCGTCCGATCCGCCGAGGGAAGCCTGGGTTCTTCTTCTCTTGCGCCTGTCCGCGTTGCGATGCCCACACGGCCAACAATGGGGGAAAATAAGGGCAGCTCTCAGTCATGTACGACACCAAACAATTCTTTTCCACACATTCCCAGAGGACAGCTGGAGGACTTTCCTTTACTTATCTGTTCACATGAGTTGAACACCTCATTTGGGTGGCTGCAGTTCCCCAGTTGCTTCGGGCTCTAAGGACGTAGTCCAGTCTGCACCAGACCAACCACACGTTCACCTGCACTTCCAACGATCCGTCACGGCTACCCCTGCTCCAGCCCGTCTGCTCACCCCCATGTCCTTTCCTCCTCAGTATGACAACTTTGCTATCCTCCATGTCAGTCCAACTCCACGTTCTCTCACTCTTCCTTTGTGCCTGTTTCCCCGAGATCTCCTCCTTGCTTCTGGCCGGTCTGTGTTTCCCCTTCAACCCCCCCTTGGGCCTGCTCGGTCCGTGTCCTTCCGTTACTGCTCCCTGTCTGTCCTTTCTTCCTCCTGGCTTGTGCTCCTTTGCCTCTTTTTCACTCCTTGGTCTCCCTACCACACCTGCTTCCCATTTTCATACGGGTGCATGATCTCATCACTGAGTGGAAATTTCACTGGGTTGGCTACTAGGCGATACTACAAGGCAAGTGTAAAGTTGTATAGATCTTGGACTGAAAAAAGGTTATAGGACACCTTCTAAGTAGTTTTGGTAAAACATTCTGTTTCTAAATTAACATTGCTACAATAAAATAATCTAAACTTTACTTACTGAGAGTGCTTCATCCTTTGAACACCACAGAATGGCGCTAGCATTAAAGCTGCTAAAAGTAAGTTACAATTCCTCTCTGAACGTACTCTGTTTCACATTTAATGATCATCCCACATCCCATTCACTGTTCAACTTATTTCTTCAGTACACATGGCGTGTCATTTGTTTGACAATGGCGGGGCTGTTAGTTAGATTGTCTTGATGTTCCACATACGGTCAAATTATATCAAGTGTATGCATTGGTATTGAGTTTGAAACTTAAAGTTAGCAGTGACCAATGTTTGCATTGTGTAAAAACCTTGTGGGATGGGAATGGTTGTTCCAGGTATTAGTCAAACACTAAGGTGTTACCAGGGAAAACAGAGTTATTGTTTGAAATAACTTTAGATTTTGATAGCAAAACACATGAAAATATAAATAATGTTTTTTTAATATGTTCTTTGGCAGTTAATGAGTTGATGATCATGGTATACGTGGGTTGATGCCCTTTGAGTTGTCAAATATTATGAAATGAATGGATTCCGGATAATGGACCCCTTGTCGGGCATTAACCCTTATATAATTTAACTTCTGTGCCTGCCTGAACATGAAGCTTTGTTTCAGCCATGCCTAATAAAACAACCCATATGGCTGTTACCAAAACAATTCATTTGATCGTTTTCTGGTCTGCCACCTCTCCCGTTAAGGTCTGAGTAGGTAAGGACGACTAAATGTAGATTGTTATAGGCAATCTACAATTATTGGGGTAATTGTTGTAGCTCTGGTTTTAAGGTAAACTAGGAAGTTGATCTGTTTTGGCTGCAATTTTACTGTTCACCTTCCTTTTCTCTTTTACCAATATTTGACTAGCTAACCTGTATGATCATTAGACTGGCACGGATCTGTTGCCCTGTTTGACATATTTCCTCTACAATTATGTACCGTATTAACAGCACAGATAGTACCAATTCATTTCATCTCCTTTTAGTGTAGGGAAAGATTATTAAAAACAATACTGACAGTTTATAGGAGATAATATGCAGACTGAGGTATCTGGTGTCAAAGTCAGACACTTCTTACCTTCAAACCTTCTACCTTGAACTCAACAACTTCATGAAGAACTTCAGATTTCTGCCTCATCTCAGAGACAAGGAACTTTTTGCATTACTTTAAGTGAGTGCAACATTGGTTGTTTTAAAGGAATAGTTAAGATGTTTTGGGAAATAGACTTACCCACTGTCTTACAGAGAGTTAGATGATGTTAGTTGATGCCACTATCATGCGAATTGTTTCCAATGTCTTTCATGTTTTTACACTAAGCTAACCATCTGTTGGCTGTAGCTTTGCATTTAAAGAGACAGGGATGACACATTTTGGGCTCCGTGCACTGGCGCCATGAAGAGAAGCCACACACCATCCATTTAAACACACTGCCCAAGCAAAGATGACACAGAGCTGGATGGGAATTGGCATTGTATCATTTTGATGCAGTGGTCTTCTAATTTTTATTTGCTATTAGTAGGTTGGATTCGTGTGAAGACATTAACATTTTCTTTTTTAAACTTTCAGATTTTTTAATCTGACTTTTCTATTATCTTTATTTAAGGACATAATAGTAGGTGACATAAGTTAGACAGTATGCGTGAGTTTCTTTGCAACTTTTGACTTGCTTAACCCCCTCCGACGCACCTGTGCAAGTAACTCTGAGGACCCCCTGAAGGCCCCGGACCCCCTCTGAAAAATCTCCGCTTTAGTGGACAGATTTAATTTCAATTTCAATTTCAATTTTATTTATAGTTTCAATTCATAACAAGAGTTATCTCAAAACACTTTACAGATAGAGCGGGTCTAGACCATACTCCAGTATTTACGAGGACCTAACAGTTCTAGTAGTTTCCTCCAGAGCAAGCAACAGTGCGACAGTGGCGAGGAAAAACTCTCCTTTGGGAAGAAACCTTGGACAGACCCAGGCTCTAGGTCGGTGGTGTCTGACGACCGGTTGGGGTTAGAATGAAGAGTGGCAATAACAGTCACAAAAAATAGTAGTTTGTAGTAGTTCTTTCTAGTAGTTCATGGCATAGCAAGGCACTGTGCGGCATTACAAGGCGTAGCAGGATGTAGCAGGGCACCGCAGAGCGTAGCAGGACGTAATAATGTAGCGGGACAATGGCAACAGCTGTTACCATGATTTTGGAACCTCCCTGATCCAAGGAAACATGCTGGGCAAAAAAGAACATTAGGGACTCCAGGGAATTACTCCCCAGAGCTAGGTTGGTAAGAAGCATTTCTGGGACATGGATGCACACAAAATGGGAAGATAGAAAGATCGAGGATAGAGGAGCTCAGTGTGTCGAACGAAGTCTCCCAGCTGTCTAAAACTATTACAGCATAACTAAGAGAGACAGGGCAAAGAGAGGAGCCTGGTCAGGCTAGAACTCTCCCCAACCGGATCGGGCTGTATGCCTTGCCTCCCTCTGGTTTTATTATATTATTGATTACATCATAGATAAATCTGACAACTATGACGAGAAGCAAGTGGGCCGGTTTAGACGCTGCGACTCCTCACCCCCTAACTATTTTCAGTCAATTTTAGAGGTGCTTAGTGCATCATGGGAAGTCCCCCAGCAGTCTAGGCCTACAGCGGCGTAACTAATGGATGGTTCAGGACTTTCTTGAGCAGGCCCTATCTATAAGCTTTATCAAAGAGGAAAGTCTTGAGCCTACTCTTAAATTCTGGAGATGGTGTCTGCCTCCTGAACCCAAACTGGAACCTGGTTCAACAGGAGGGGAGCCTGATAGCTGAACGCTCTGGCTCCCATTCTACTTTTAGAGACTTTAGGAACCACAAGTAATCCTGCATTCTGGGAGCGCAGTGCTCTGGTGGGGTAGTAAGGTACTATGAGCGCTTTGAGATAAGATGGTGCCTGACCATGAAGAGCTTTGAACGTGAGAAGAAGGGTTTTAAATTCTATTCTGGATTTTACAGGAAGCCAATGCAGAGAAGCTAAAACAGGAGTGATGTGATCTCTTTTCCTGGTTCATGTTAGAACACGTGCTGCAGCATTCTGGATCAGCTGAAGAGTCTTTATGGACTTTTTTGAGCGGCCTGATAATAAAGAATTGCAGTAAGCCAGCCTAGGTTTAACAAATGCATGGACAAATTTTTCTGCATCATTTTTAGACAGGATATTCCTGATTTTTTGCAGTATTACGTAGGTGAAAAAAGACGGTCCTTGAAATTTGCTTTATGTGAGAATTAAAGGAAATTTCCTGATCAAAGATAACATCAAAATTCCTCACAGTGATGCTGGAGGCCAGGGTGCTGCCATCCAGAGTAACTATCTCTTTGGATAATGTGTCACGGAGGTGCTTGGGCCCCAGAACAATGACTTCAGTTTTATCTGAGTTTAAAATTAGAAAATTACAGGTCATCCAGGTTTTAATATCCTGAAGGCACATTTGAAGTTTAGCTAACTGATCAGTTTCACCTGGCTTTATTGATAGAGATAATTCCGTATCATCTGCATAACAATGAAGGTTTCCTGATAATATTGCCTAAAGGAAGCATATATAAAGTGGACAGGATTCGAGCAAGCACAGATTCTTGTGGGACTCCATGACTAACTTTGGCTTGCACGGAGGATTCATTGTTAACATGGACAAAATGAGATTGATCTGATAAATAAGACTTACACCAGCTTAGAGCGGTTCCTTTAATGCCAATTAAACGTTCCAATCTCTTTAATAAGATATGATGATCAATGGTATCAAATGCAGCACTAAGATCTAATAACACCAGTGCAGAGATAAGTCCTTTGTGTGATGCAATTAGGAGGTCATTAGCAAATTTCACAAGTGCTGTCTCTGTGCTATGATTAACTCCAAATCCTGACTGAAAATCCTCAAATAAGCTGTTGCTATGCAGGAAGTCACACAGCTGTTTGGTGGCTGCTTTCTCAAGAATCTTAGAGAGAAATGGAAGGTTGGATATAGGTCTATAGTTGGCTAAAACATCTGGATCAAAGTTGGGCTTTTTCAGAAGAGTTTTAATTACAGCTACTTTAAGTACTGTGGTACATAGCCTGGTAATAAAGATAGATTGGTTATATCTAGTAGATAAGTGTTGCCTAAGGGTAAAACTTCTTTAGGTAGCCTAGTCGGGATAGGGTCTAAGAGGTAGGTTGATGGTTTAGATAAATAAATAATTGAATTAAATTGATAAAGATCAAGTGAAGCAAAGCAGTCTAAACATACATCTGGTTTTACAGCTGTTTCTAAGGTTCCTGAGTTTAGAGATAAGTCAAGTAAAGGCAGGTCTTGGTGAATTTTTCTTCTAATAGTTATAATTTTATCATTGAAGAATCTCATAAAGTCGTTACAACTAAGAGCTCTGGGAAGACTTGGCTCAATAGAGCTGTGACCTTCCGTCAGCCTGGCTACAGTGCTGAAAAGAAACCTGGGGTTGTTCCTATTTTCCTCTAGTGATGACGACTAGTACAATGATCTGGCATAACAGAGGGCCTTCCTATAAGTTTTAAGACTATCTTGCCAAATTAAACGAGAATTTTCGAGTTTGGTGGAACACCAAATTTTCTCAAGTTTCCGCAATATTTGCTTTGATTTGCGAGTTTCAGTGTTATACCATGCAGCTAACCGTCTTTGTTTTATTATTTTCTTTATTAGAGGGGCAACAGCATTGAGTGTCATTGGCAGCGAGCCCGCTGCACTATCAAAAAAATAAACGATTTGGGAGGGACTAAAATTAGCATAGGATTCCTCCGTTACTTTGTGACTTGGTAATGAATTAAAAGCTGATGGAATCAAATCCTTAAATTTAGCTACAGCACTATCAGATAGACATCTTGAATAGAAGGTTTTGCCTAATGGCGTGTAGTTCAGCAGTATAAACTCAAAAGTTATCAAACAGTGGTTTAGATAAAAAGGGATTCTGTGGGAACACTATTAAATGTTTAATTTCCAAACCATACACCAGAACAAGATCGAGGGTGGGGTAAAAATGGTGAGTCGGTTTATGAACACTTTGAGAGAAGCCAATATAATCTAATAGAGAGATATACGCAGTACTAAGGCGATCATTCTTATCGTCCATGTGAATATTAAAATCCCCTACAGTAAGAACTTTGTCCGTTTTTAGGACTAAATTTGACAAAAGCTATGCAAATTCGGATAAGAATTCAGAGTATGGACCAGGTGCTCGGTTCACTATAACAAATAGAACTGGTTGAATTGATTTCCAACTTGGGTGTGAAAGACTAAGAACAAGACTTTCAAATGAGTTATAATTTAGTTTAGGTTTAAAGCTGATTAGTAGACTAGAATCGAAGATGGCTGCAACTCCACCTTCTCGGCCTGTGCCTCAAGGAATGTGATTATTGAGATGACTGGGAGGTGTGGATTCATTTAGACTAACGTATTCTCCATCACCCAGCCAGGTTTCAGTAAGACAAAATGAATCAATATTAGAATCTGATATTAATTCATTTACTAGTACACCTTTTAGAAGAGAGGGATCTGATGATTAAGAGTCCACATTTAATTCTCCTATTCTTTTGCACTATTGCACTTGTGGTTTGAATTGTTATGAGGTTTTCATGCACAGCTCCTCTTCTTCTTACCTTTGATTTAAATAATTTCAATGGTCGGGGGGCAGACACCGTCACTATGGGGTCTTGACTAAGTAACCCCTGGAATGGAAGAGCAGAGAAGTGTGGTAGACAGCAACTCAGCCTCCTGGTCCCAACTCTGGATTGTCAATGATTGGGTCCACTAATAAACTTTTCAAGATTCCCTTCGAATCAGACTAGGTCTTCCCCAGAAAGACTGCCAGTGATCTACAAAGCTCGAATCATTATCTGGACACCTCCTCGATAGCCAGCGGCGAAATGATGACATGCGTAGATTTTGCAGGGGTCCAGGAAAAACTACGGTGTCCAATATTGACTTTGCGTATGTACGCACCGATTCCACATTGATCTTGGTGACCTCCGATTCGCGTAACCGGGAGTCATTAATGCCAACGTGAATAACAATCTTACTGTAGGCTATTTAAGTTTATCATTAGCTATCAGTTTCAGATAAGCCCGCTCTGGCCCCCGGAATGCACTTAACTATGGCTGCTGACTTCGCTAACTTCACGTTTCTCAAAATGGGGCTGCCAATAATCAGAGTTGGTTTCTCATCGGGTGTGTCGCTGAGTGGGAAAAATCTGTTAGAAACGCTAACAGGCTGGTGGTACGTGGCCTTTTAAAGCTTACGACTATCTCTTTCTCGCACAGTTACCCAGGCACATTTTCCTTGCTGCTCAGTAGTGGCCGGGACACGGCTACCAGAGGCTAAATGAGGCTAAGGCTGGCCCGCGCCAACTACTGGGGGGGTTAGCTACAGTAACTAATGACTGATCTATTATGGTACAGATCCGGACTTCTAACTCACTAAGCCTCGCCTCCATGTTTACAAATAAACTACACTTGTTACACATACCATTGCCGTTAAAGGATGCAGAGGAGTAGCCTAACTAAAAATCTCACACATCGAGCAAGAGATAGTAGGAGAGAGAGACGAATTGGCTAACTGCTAAGCTAAAGTCGCTAGCAGCTAAGCTAAAGTACGGTATCGTCAGCTACCAAGCGTTCAAAACAACTGTTATTTAACGAAAGTCACAGAAAGACGTAAAACAAATGCTCATGCCTATGCCCCGTTAATGCGAGCTCCAAGCGAAGCAAATGTAGTTTAATGCACAACACTTTTCTCAAGTTCCAGTCACTTAACCAGATATGGCTAACTGCTAAGCTAAAGACGCTAACAGCAAAGCTAAAGTACAGTAGCGTTAGCTACCAAGCGTTCAAAAACAGTTTAACTTAATTTAACTAAAGTCACTGAAAATGTAAAGAACTGTGACTGCTTCGGCAGAACTACTATAAAAATAAGTGTTTAGCGGATAGTTAGCCACTGTAAAAGCAAAACTAACAAATTGAACTAGTATTAAGTGAGCAGCAACACGCTACCAACACACAACCACAAGAAACGGAAATGAGTCAGGTACGCTTACCGCAACAGCGGTAAGCTTACTGATGTCACTCTTAATATCCATTTAAGAGTGACATCAATCTTCTTATCCAGCTATTGGCAATTAAATAAGCATTTATCAAAAGAAGTATTTAAAAGGCAAGAATTGTAACTATTTTGCACACTTTATATATTGCTAGAAATCGTCTTTACACCCTACTTTCAAAAGTTGCTAGCTTTACAACATCACCAACACTGCCTTTAACGAATGGCCAGCAATCTTTCTGGTGAGGGCAGCCTCTTCCTGAATCCCACATGACCCATATTCAGCATTTGCAATCCATAAACATATCTTGTGTGGATGAAAAGTTAATCTTGGCTGATATTGTCAACCCTTCGATAGCAGGATATGACAATACATAAACAAAAGTGAATTATTCAGCCCTTAGAGAGCAAACCTCAATCATGTGTTGGAATGTTGTGCATGCATTTGTTATGGTAAACCAGAGATTTGGCAGATTTAGGCCAGAATATTCCCAGCAGAGACAGTCAGCAACAGTTTAACATTTGACCTAGTATCCTTGCTCAATTCTCAAAGGACTGTTTATTTTCTAGGGCTGTCCATGCCATGGAAAGAATTATTAGATGAGGCAAAAGGAAGGAAGGTGCCTTGACACAGCAGCTGAGGCTTAATAGGGAGGCTGAAAAGCCAGTGTAAGCTGTGGCTTTGTAGCCTTAGTCTCATCTACATAACTGAGGGAGTGGAGGATCTCTGAGCCAACGTTAATAAAAAAAAAGTGTCAGGGGCATAATTTGGTGAACCATTTGTCATGGAGGTCCAGTAATAAAACACTGACATGCTTGTACTGACTAGTTTCTTTAACTTGCTGGCTACTTTTAAAAACATACCTAATCTCCCCACGGCGAGCAGTGAAGTTTCTTCCTGCCACATGTGTGGAGCTCTAACAGAACAGACCAATACTTCACGTCCTGTGCCCTTCCCTTCTAAGCACTGAGACATTAGACATTAAAGAGCAGCTTATGAGTTCATTAGAGTCATAATGACCATGATATAATCATCTTCTGTGCAATTTGCACAATGTCTAAAACCTCAAGGCAGTGAGTATCTTCTGAAGGAGCTGTGTGGGTAACTCCATCTTAACATAGTCATTACAGATCCATAATGTGTAATATGTGATGACAGATTGTGTGTAACTTTCAAATGGAATAATAATGAAACACAACTGTGCACTCGATGTAAACCAAGGATCATACAGATATACCAAGGGAGCCATAAACAACTATTGTTGGTTCAATAAAGTGGCTTAATGACATCCTTTAGATTATGAATAAATTTACCCTCCATAAATGTCAGCTTAATGACAGATATCATTATCAGGTACTTATGGCACATTCAATTACAACACATTCTGCAACTCCAAATGCACATATTTTATACAAGGAGTGTTTCAAGGGATATGAATAATTCATACATTATCTGCAATAATTAAATATAGTGTAAATGTAAATGTATTGTATTTATATAGCGCTTTTCAGACAACCGCTCTACCACTGAGCCACAGCCGCCCCAGTGTAGAAGATGTGTTAGCAATGGCCATGTCGGTGTGTGTTTGCCTGTGAATGCTGAAATGCGGGAGGTTACATGTAGGAAGATACAAGCACACACACACACACACACACACACTTTATAAATGACCCCATAGTCACTGTAATTACTTTCATACTATATCATTTTTTGCAGTCCTACATAAATCCATAAGTCCAGAGCATTATGGAACACTAACATTAAAACAGTTAAATACAGGATTAGTTGTACACAATGATGGGAGAAATAAATAGATCCTTACAAGTACCTCTTTCTAAAATTTCTTTATTAAAAGTGAATTACGTTTAATGGCAAAATGTACTTAAAGTATCAGAAACAATTTTTTTTTTTAAAGTTATTTTTTTTAAACTGTAAACACCGCATCAACATATTCTCTCATAATCAACTTGATGTGGTAAATGGTTCCCATTAGGTAGTTAACAATACCAAAAATTCATAGTACAATAATATCACGATCAAAAGTCCACGATATTTATCACAATATTAAAAAACAAAGAGAAGTGAGAATTTGAAAAAAAAAAAAATCTGATGTGTGCAATTACACTTAAAATGCTTTGGTCCGTATGTTACCAGCTGTGAACAACACAAAGTCAATCCGGGTTTCCTTTTATAGTTTTAGGCTTAAATAGCTTGAACAGCCAGGTTTGGTTCGTTGGTGCATTCATTTTAAATTAGTTTAATAATAATTGTACATTTAAGTCAAAGTTAGAACTGAAATGTCTTTCAGACAAGTACTGCATTTGGCTTTGTGAAACCTGCAGCTGCAAGTCTGTCTGTGCATCAGTTAGAATTTTCAATATATTATTTGAAATCTGGTTCTATTGACTAAATGAGCGTACAGGTGAGAAACTTGAAAAATGAACCTTTGCTCTCCGTGGTGAGTTATTTTCAGGGTGGATTTCCCCTCCCAGTTATATTGAGGTGTAACCTGTATTATGTTTCCACACAGATACACAGTGATCAGTGAGAGGAAACACACACACACTGGGGGTTGATGAGCAGTATAAGTGTGAATTTTCCAAATGGGAAAACATGTTGTGGCTTTCACTTCCCGCATAATCCTTTAGCAAAGATTTTCTCTCTTTCTTCCTCTCGGAAATTTCTCTCACCCACTCTGTTTTTCTTTCACACTCCTCTCCTTCCATCTCCATCTTTTTTTTGCTTTTCTTTCACTCACTTTCACTCCTCTCCGGCTTTTCATAACCTCCATCCTGCCTTGGCGTGATCTCTTTACACCCCAGCCTCACTCCCCCTCT
>NC_048414.1:22340788-22354950 GCF_013103735.1 Etheostoma cragini
CCCCCCCCCCCCATCTCTCTCTTTCTATGGATAATTCATCAATGTTTCTCAGAGCTGCTGTCTGCCTGCCTGCCTACAGTGATTTCCATTGGGACTCCTTCAGGGACCATTCCCACCTCAGCCGGGAATTAGAGCCACGGCAACAGAGAGAAATTAATCACAGCCACCTTATACTAACCCGTTCACACACACACACTCACACACTAAAAAACACAAAAGTTCTCCTTAACTTCTAATATTTTCATACTCTCTTGCTCATTCACTTGAAACTTTCACAGATTCACATGTGAACATGCACACCTTCTCACATATACTTTTTTGTTTTACAAACTCCTGATCTCAAACACACACACACACACAGCACTCTCTTTGATCAGTTCTGTTATGTACATGGACTGTAGCAGCGATCGTAACTGTTTTACACGTTTTCAAATAAATGACTGCTGCAATCTGGAGACACAATACACACACACACACAGACACACACACACACACACACACACACACACACACACACACACACACACCAAAAATCACATACAGATGTTCCATATAATGTGCAGCTATCGTATGTTTCTAATCAGAATATTGTTGTTATAAGAGGAAGAGGAGGGGATGGTTAGACAGTACTCTGGTTGTCATGGATATGACATGATGAAGGAAGCGAAGAGGGAAGGAGAAGAGGAGAAAAAGACAGAGGGTGAAGAGAGGAACAAGAGCAGTTAAGATGAGAAGAAAAAAGAGATGGAGTTAGAGGGGGATGGGATGGTTTCAGACTTCACCTTCACGACTTGATACAGCAGGCACATTGTAGTGTGTGTGTGTTTGTGTGTGTGTGTGTGTGTGTGTGTGTGTGTGTCTGTAGGGCGGGGGGGGGTGAAGGAGAAAGCAATGTATTGATCAGGGATCGAGTGGCTCCCAGTGTGAACAACAGAGGAGGGACTGTGAGCAAAGTGAATGTTACCAGTGTAACACTGACGCACCCACAAGTACTTAAGAGAGAGAGAGATACTTCCCAACTACAAAGCTAAAGGCAAACATTTGTTGAGTTTCGGCCGCATTAGAAATTCATCAGCCTCATTTGTAGTGTTGAAACTATGTTGACATGTTGAAAATGTATATCAGCAGTTGGATGTTTCATCATGGTACTTATTTACCTGCCAGTAATAATCTGTAACATTGTATTGTAATTAAATTGCAATTTGGCTTTTCTCTATCTGATATACTGTAAGTCTATGTTTAACCTACTGTACAGTCTGTTCCTTACATCAAGACTTTATTGTGTCATCAATGAAATTTCGTACTCTGTGGGACAAAGGGAGATGGATACCGACTTAGTGAATCATGATTATGTGAAGCATGTGACCTGCAAAACACAAGCTTCCTCTCCACTGAAGAGATGGAAAGTTGTAGCGGTGAAAAACATCAGTAAGAGACAGCCTTCCAAATTAGTCCTTTTAAAATTAGAACAGCGTTGAATATTTCTTTATTATCCAGCAGGGTGGAAATGTGTCTTTGACTCACCAAACACAACAAACAACAACATAAAAAGCAATATTACATGAAACAAACATATTGCCATGTTTCCTTCATGTTGTCGTCTTTTACTACAATGGTTTAATAAACCCGGCTGGAGAATTAGCGCCACCAGCTTTTTATCTCAATGCACCCATAGCTAATTAATGCATTAATGCTAAAAGTGACGCCAAGAGTCCCAAACATATGCAAAGTAGTTAAGTAAGTAAAGTAAAATGTATGTGTAATGTGTATTTATATAGCATTTTTAACAGATAAAAGTGTTTAAAAAAGTAGGTCTTTAACAGATTTTAAATTCAATTCAATTCAATTGTATTTACAGTATCAATTCATAGCAGAGCGCTGCAGGGCGTCACAAGAGTCAACACACTGCAAACCATTTGGTTCTTACCAAGAGAAAAAAAAACTTTGATTTAGAAGTTTTGGATAATTCATCTTGTTTTAAGAGTGATTTTCTTAATTTTAAGTGTTCAACTTTACACTTTAATCTTAAATCAAGCAACTTTGTCAAGAAAAATAATCTTGCTGCATGGACAGATAATTTCCCTTGTTTTGAATACCTTTCCCCTCAGATTTAGTGTTTTTATCTTGTTTTTGGACACCCCTTTTTTGCTGTGAGACAGCAGATTGTGTTGGAGGAGGCAGAACATTCCAAAGTCTCTGTGTTGCCAACATAAAGGCTCGGTCACCGTGGGTTCTAACCCAGGTTCGAGGAACAGCAGGGCTGCCAACTCTCACGCATTGGCCGTGAGACACACGCATTTGACTGGTTTCACACGCTCACACGCCACACCCCCGATTTCTCACGCTGAAGTTTCAACCCGGTCGGTAAGATTTCTTAAAGATGAGTTTATCTACAGATCTACCTGTTGAGCCACTCACGATCGACTAGTTGTGCTTTCAGAGACTGTGAGGGGTTCAAGAGCGCTCCCCGGCTTCAGGTATGTGCTCTGAGTATCACAGACCCGTCCGTCGCTTCGTGTCCACTCTCTCTGTAACAATAGAGGTGAGCAGCGCGGCTGGTGTAGCAACTTCAGTTCATGTTAGTGGACCCGCTCTGCTGTGGGGGGGCAGTGACGCGTTGCATCTGTGCGTAGACCTCTGATAATGAGCAGCACACAGCCACCTCTAAACTCTGTCAGAGACCAGAGACCCAAATGGGCCTCTGTGTCTGTCAGACGGTCTGCATGAGATCCACCATATCAGCGGAGCAATGACATGCACAGCAGACTATATTACAACTCTCCAGATCTCGGACAACAGAGATGGGAGGAGTTATATTTAGAATGTGCACAAAGTTGTAAACATGAGAAATCTGGTGAAACACATCTGAGCTATACTAGGCCTATATATACTATACTATATATACAATACTGCAACGTTGGGCCACTATTGTGCTTCTCTAACCTCTGTGCATCACTGAATGTAACTGTAAATAATTCATTCAATGATTCATAAAATGAACATTAGTCTTTATTTTCCCAAAAAAGTGAACACAGTAAGTGGGGTCCAGAGGATGAGGGCCAAACATTACTGAACATTGGCACAAAGGTTAAAGGATTAGAATTTATGTAACTCAGTGGTTCTCATTCTTTAAAATGTCAGTGGTCTTAGTTTATCCCTCAACATTAATTTAACTTTGGGTCCCTGGTCCCTACACCAGGGACCCCTGGACCGGTTCACCACAGACGCAAATCTTCTCAGCTGTTGCTAAAATATGCTACTGTCTCTTCATGTGGCTCATTATGTTTGGCACATTGTCTGGCTCAGTTCTCATATCATAAGAAATTAATAATGTACACAATAAAGTAAATGCTAAAATCCCTAAAACCTATTGATACTACAACAATGCAAAGGCTCTTAACCCTACAGTTTTGCACATATCATGTAACACTTGGTTTCTACATTTTTTTGCAAAAAAACTCTCCAGAAAGTGCCATTTAATGGTTTATTTTTCAAAATTCTTTCCTGGGGGGGCATACCCCCAGCCCCCCTAGGGAGAGCCCCATCCCCCACAAATATAACAAATCACAATTTAAACCTTGAAGGATAAAGACCCAAAGAAATTGCTTTGTACACGGCAAAATATGGGTCAGCCCCCCGAAATCTCACTCCAAGGATTTGGGAAAAGTTGGCAGCTCTGGAACAGTGAGTAAATATGACGTAAGTTAGTAATAAGTAATAAGTAAAAAGGCCTTAGAGGACGCTCTATCAAATAAGGTTCCAGTAGGACGGCCACATATGCAGGTGACTGACCGTGCAATGCTCTGTAGGTTAATGTGAGAATCTCAAACTGAATCCTATATTTGAAAGGGAGCCAGTGCAGTGACTTGAGTACAGGAGTGATGTGAGACCGTCTAGATGACCTGGTAAGTAGCCTTGCGGCAGCATTTTGAATGAAATGAAGGCAATCGTGGGCAGACATACTGAGTGCAGAGAACAATGAGTTGCATTAATCAGTGTGGGAAGAGATAAATGCATGTTTGAGCATCTCAAATTCAGCAGTTGAAACTCCAGATCACAATTTATTAATATTTCTCAGATGAAAAAAAACAATAAAGGGTTAGCTGCTAATGTGTCAAACAGTGTTGATATATTCAAACATCAAAACCTAAATTGCTCAGGTTTGAGTAGACAGCAGAGGGAAGAGGCCCAATACTTTGTATGTTTGTGGGGACAGCCTGTAAGGAATTAGCTAACCAATCCCTAATTGCGTTGAGGCAGTCAAGAAGCCTCGAAAACCTGGAGGCCTCACTACATTTAAATAAATGTAGCTGGATATTATCTGCGTATAACTGGTAAGCCATATTGTATCTATTTATAATCAGACACAAAGGCAGTAAATATAACGAGAATAGCAGGGGCCCCAGAACTGTGCCCTGTGTGACACCAAAGGACATTGGAGCGGAAGTTGAAAACATCAGTAACAAATGGCTAAGGCACCTGACCAAGAGATGCTTTTTGACTTGCTGGGAGTGAGACCGTGTTGGAACTCTATACAATGTCGGGAGAATCAGGTCTGTACATTGTCCGGAGTTTCATTTTTTACACATGTAGCACACAACAGTAGATTATCTGTGCTTGACACATTCTCACTTACTGGAAATGCTCCGTTGGACGGTTTAGACAAGGTGTTGTGCTGGATAGAACATGCAGCACACAGAACAACACCCCGTCATAATTTGGTTATAAACAACCTTAAAATATTGTCTTCTGGAACTTCTGTTTGTAAGAGAACGGCACTCTTTCAAACAGAAGTTCCAGAATCTTGTTGTCTCTCTAGTTAGAAGTTTTTGTTGCAGTCTTCATGTAAATCCAACTTCTGCTTCACTCTCAGTTAATTGTTTTCTTCCACTTTCACACGAGCTGCAATATTAATGTCATCAACATAGTTGCTATGAATCCCCTCCACAATGAACTGATCTATTCACATGTAGGCTCAATCAGAGTTTTTAAATAGGGCGCAAAGACAATATTAAGAAGATAACACAGTGATTCGATACCAAACTTGGCTCTCATGAACAACAGAGTTGTAAGAAAAAATCGTTAGTTTGCACTGCAATTAGTGTCACTACTTTCTAAAGCAGTGCGACCTAATTTACCCACAGGGATATACTGTATGAAAGACAAGAAGGATAAAATAGTGGAATAGTTGGAAAAGAACTTCTATTCCCTTAAATCAACAATATCCAATTAACTACCTCTCCGAACATTTAGCTAAAGAACTAATGAGAATTCAGTGTAGTATGGTACTTCTGCTGCAATCATGTAAAGTTGTCCAGTTTTTGGAATAGGAATACTGAACATCAATGGTGAATTAAGTGATATCCCTCATTTAAGAAAACATAAAATCTTGACTGGAGCATGCAGGGAGGAGGAGTGAAGAGGAGCATCGTCCCCATTTAGAGCGGCTTGAAAGAACAGATAGAGCTCAATTGATTAGAGTCAATTAGAGAAAGGTCACATCACAGCTGGGGGAAGGGGGGGGCAATAAGGCTCCTGTCACTGGGATTACAGCAGCAATACACACACACACACACACACACACAAACACACACACACACACACACACACACACACACACACAGAAGTAGAGACATATGACCAGAACATATACGTCCATGACACACAATTTTCAAGCTGAGAAAATCGATGTTAACAGAAAAACACACACACACACACACCTCATGCTGCTGATCTGAATTCTGTTCTGAACATATATCTTCCTTGTGTGTTATAAGCCGTGCAGACCGTTTACTGCTCAGTAAGGACAATCCTTACTGACACTGTGTGTTTTCTGTACTTGATTTAGTTGCTCAAGGTCACACGCACACACACACAAACACACCCAAACACAAAGAGACAAACCATCTTTCTTTAAACATCCCTAGCCACCTGCACATTATCTTCCTAACCTCCCTCTCCTCTCTTCTTTGCTTTCTTCTCTCTCTCTCTCTCTCTCTCTCTCCCTCTCCTCCTCTCTTGCCTTCCCCCAGTTTAACCATTCATTAGTATAACCTTCACTCTTGTTCTGTTCTTTCTCTCTCTTTCCCCCGTGTTCGCCCCTCCTTTGCATATATCTTCATAATCTGTCCTTCAAGTCCTCGTATTCCCTCCGTATGTCTTCTTTTTCTCTGTTTTCCTTTACTCTCTTTGTCACTAACACCCCCATCCAGTCACTCTCTCTGTTACATTCAGACAATAATTTTATTTTAAAAGTAAATAAACTGAGAGGAATAGGGATCATGCCACTCTCTGGCAACTGCACATTTATACCTATGAATAATACCAGATTATTTCTACTAAGCTTTCTTTTTCAAAACTCACACAATTAGCACAAAATTGGTCTGTTCAGGCCATGTCACTAACAAGATTCATGTTGTAACCACAAATTATGCGGTCACCTACCGGTAACCTATTTCTAAAATGTTCTTCTTTACATACAACCTTGCCTGATACCAAAATTATAAATCTTTCTTGTCTTATTTACAACTGCATGAACACAACAGGTCAAAATTGAAGACATTATGTTCAAAACCTAAATATTGTACAAAGCCTCTACTTCTGCAACAAATGCAGCTCAAAGGTCAATATTAAAATAGCTGAAAAGCATTTCAGAATGAAATGTGAAACATTTAGAAGACACATTGGTGAGGAAGAAACGCCATCAGGAAAAGGGTGACCGTTAACTTGTTGGGTTGGAGAGGAGCAAATATTACAATGTGTTCTGCAATCTCAAGTGCTGGTTTGAAAGAATCACTGGTCCCTACAACACTGTTCAACTTCTTATATTTTTAAATGACCTCCACCAAACAAACTTGACAAACTGACAAACTGATTTGCGGCCCA
The DNA here is from genome assembly GCF_013103735.1 of Etheostoma cragini. Classification (NCBI taxonomy): domain Eukaryota; kingdom Metazoa; phylum Chordata; class Actinopteri; order Perciformes; family Percidae; genus Etheostoma; species Etheostoma cragini. The sequence goes on from NC_048414.1 coordinate 22,347,674, forward strand.
TCAAAGCATGGTTTCCCTTCTCTTCTTCCCTTGGTTGCCTTTCCTTAACCCCATTGAGGAATTTTGTTCTTTCTGGAGGTGGAAAGTGTACGATCATCGGCCACATGACAAAATGTCTCTACTGGATGCAATGGATGCAGAGAAATCTCAGCTGATGACTGCCCGGGTTGGATGCCAAGGGTTTCTATCCAAGGTGCGTAGCATGAGACAAAATACTAACAGTAAGATGTGATGTGGGTGAGAAAATGTGGCCACATGCTTAAGATTACACGGATTAGAACAGTACTGTGCTATTTTTTTTTGATTGCCCTTCTGTGCCTTATTTGTGTCACTGTAAATGTGTGTTTGATATTATTCTTACACATTTTACATCAAAAGCTACTTCGGTTGGATCATATGTTGACACCTGCTGCAATTTCCTGTTGCTAATAACGCTTTTACATCTGCAATTCTGTCAAATACAATTCTTTCTGTAAAGGATTCAAATGTCCACACGAGTCTTAGACTTCAATGACTACTTTGTATTGTTAAGCAAATGCGCAGGCAACATACAGGTAAGTGCTAAACCCTAACTCTCCACAACTGCGTGAGTCTTACGTTACAGGATCCCTGTGCGTAGGGACATAAAATGTCATGGACTTCCACTGTTACCTCGATGACACCCAGATCTCCCTCAGCACCAAATCCCCCCACAATCCTACTCTCTCCCACATCAACTCCTTTCTGTCCGCTATTAAAACCTGGATTCAACACAACTTCCTCAAACTAAACAGCGATAAAACAGAATTCCTCCTCATAGGCTCCAAATGCACAGTCAACAAAATCAATAACCCCACTCTCACCATTGACGGCACCATTGTCTCCCCTTCTCCCCAGGCCCGCAACCTTGGTGTGATCTTGGCCCTCCACCATCTGGCAACCTCATTCCTCCCTGACCTCCTCTCCCTCTACCACCCTTTTTTTGAAGTAAGACCAGAGGGTCTTTCTGCTTCTTTTAATGGTTTGAACACCTCTCTGTGCATGTCCATTTTCATGAGGGTTGTTTGGACTTGAAGTGATGTGTGTAAAGTCAAACTCTTTAAATCTTTAAATTCCTGGCTTGAAAATTGAGGCCCGTTGTCAGACACAACCTCGTCTGGACAGCCAAATCTGGCAAACACTGCCTTCAACTACTAGATTACTGAAGTATTTCCAGGAACATGGAAAAATAGTCTGACCCAACAAGGTAAGTGTTTTTGTCATTATTGCACATTGTTGGTCCAAAGCAAGTCTCAGGTTTGTGGTCGGTGACCAATTTGAAGCTCTCAAGGCCACACAGGTACTTCTTAAATCTCTCACAGTCCCAGACACTTGCAAAACACTCTTTCTCAATCTGTTCATATCTGGTCTCAAATCAGATAGACGATGTGAGCAGTATGCCACAGGTTTCCACTCCCCTTTGTGTAGCTCCAGCAGTACTCCGCCTATACCATAACGCAGTAGGGTAGTTCACATCTTAGAATTTAGAAGTGGACAGGATGTCTAATCCGCTGTCTAATGTCTAATCCCCTGGAATCTGCCAAAACCCAGTAGTGGCATCCAGAGATGTGAACATGGTTGCGCCACTGAGTTTAGCATTAATTTCCTCAGCAGTTGGAAAGACATACATCTCTCTCCTTACAGGCTTGTTTAACCTCTTCAAATCAATACAGATGCGCACCTTCTCATTTTTCCTTGGAACAGGGACCATGAGTGCCCACCAGTCAGTGGGCTCAGTCACAGGCTCAATCACCTCATTTTCCTCCATGAGTTTTCATTCCTTTTTGAATTTAATTCCTTTTTGCAGTAGAAGCAACGGGACATGATGAGCAGTGTGCACTGTGCATTAAGAGGATTTTGACAGGCTCGGTTTTGAGAGTTCCATGCTCACCGAATGCTTTGTGGACTTCTTTAACATGTTTCACAAGTCTTTCTTTGTCTAAAATGCCGAGAATAAATGCGGTCACAGATGTGTTTGTCTCTATTTACACCAAAGTCACAGTGTTCTGATAACTTATACACAGCTCTGATAAACATTTCAACTCCCTCACCGGAAGGCATGTACAGGCAAGTGCTAAAACCTAACATTTCACAACTGCATGAGTCTTGGGCACATTATACTAACTTTCTACTATACATTTTATAAAGTAATGAGGACTCATTCCCTTTTATCTAGTTTTGTTGCCAAAACGGCAGACATTCAACCCTCAAGCCCAAAATACAGGGTGAGTTGTCACTTTCAGTTTCCTTTTACGTTAAGTAAAAGGAAACTGAAAGTGACAACTCACATTGTCTATTGTACGAAGGCAGAACTGAAACATGAAACATGAAAAGTAATGCAGATTTTGCAATGCCATTAACTGTTAGTAATAGGAAAGTCATTTTGTTATAATAGACTATCTGTATCTTGGGGGGGTAAAAAAAACATGCTAGTTATTTGATTTTGAATGTAAATGGTCTATTGTTACATAGAGCTTTTCTAGTCTCAATGACTACTCAAAAAGCTTTTACATAGTACAGGAACCATTCACATGCATTCATACACTGTGGCCGAGACTGCCGTACAATGTGCCACCTGCTCAACAGATAAACACTCACACACATTTACACTCCTATGCACAGCGCCGGGAGAAACTCAGGGTTCAGTGTCTTGCCCAAGGACATGGGACTGCAGGACTAGGGGTGGAACCACCAACCTTCCAAATGGCAAGCAACCACTGAGCCACAGCTGCCCCTTGAGTCAGGTTTGTCATGTTTCGATAGAGTTGGTGTATGAAGAAACCATTCTTTTTGCATTTTGAAATGCAGAGTTGGAATTTAATGAACAAAATGTGTTTTTGACAGAAAATGCTAATTGTGTGAGGTAGGTATGTTGCTGTGTTAATAGTTTTGAAAAAGTATCCTAAGTGTAGGTGAACACTTTTTAGCAGTTGAAACTGTCACATCCAACGCTGTCCAAACTGCTCCAAATTTCAAACGCCAGTTCACTGGGTAGCCAGTAAGCCAAGTGTGAAGTAGATATTTGAAAGACAACGGGGACAAACACACACACACACATACTCACACACACACACAAACAAAATCTTCCAGAAACTTTTTTCCACCAACCACAGCCTTGCCATCTGCTTGGAAAGAACCAATGAAATGCCTCCTTGCCCTGCTTCACATATTGTACCCCTCCCATATATGAGGATGTTTGTTGTCACTGCCAGTGGTGCCAACTCTTTTCCAATTATGCCATTATGCATCATTTATATAATGTATCAATAATAAGTAATTGACACTTGCAGCCACAGTGGCTGCTGCTCAGCAAAAGTTACAAAGTCTTGCTTTAAAGTGAGGCCACCCAATTTGTGGCCCGCGGGCCGGGTTTGGCCGTCCTCCGTTTGTTTTGGCCCACCATGGCATTTAACATGCTCATCCAAGTGCTTTAAAATTCTAACCGTAGTGACAAAAAAAACATTTATTTTGTTCTGCTAAATATTACTAAATCTGAGTTGTAAAGGAATGTAAAGCACATTGCTGGGAAAACTTTCAATCTACATTACATTTCAACTTAATTTTTCAGTCAGAAAGGTGTCCTTTTAAATATGTTTATGCTCCAAAAAAAGAAGCATATGGATCATTTCATGAGGTTAATAAAATTACTGTAAGGCACGTTAAGAGCAGTGTTATTATTTCAAAATTTTATTTTAGATTTAGAATGTTAATTTTCTATAAAATATGACAATATTTGAAAGTAATTTAATTTCACACAGGACCAACATCTATTTTTGTCTGTGGCTCAGTGGTAGAGCGGTTGCCTGCCAATTGGAAGGTTGGGGGTTCAATCCCTAGCCCTGCAGTCCCATGTCAAAGTGACCTTGTGAAAGACACTAAACGTGTGAGTGTTTATCTGATGAGCAGGTGGCAACTTGTATGGTACCCTTGGCCACAGTGTATGAATGTGTGTGAATGGTGAATGTTTCCTGTATGATGTAAAAGCGCTTTGAGTAGTCTTTTGAGTAGACTAGAAAAGTGCTATATAATTACATTTACAACTGCTCTACCCCTTGAACCACAGCTAAACACAATCTCACAGAAGTCTAGGGCAGGGTTTCCAAAGGGGAAACAAAATCCTAATTTAACTCCCCAACTTCAGGTTGGTAGTATTGCTGGACATTGCTATCTTACCGTCTTTCCACCACAGTCCAGCTTTTAGAAGATCTAAGATGATAACAATTTTGAAATACTGATTTAAGTTGTCTTCAGTTAGTACCTTGTAGACATAATAATGACAAACAAGCAGCAGCAAGTGCTTCACATACTTTTTTGCCATGTGTTTCTCTTCTCTGATCCAAAGCAGTGATCAAAAGTGTCCTATACAGTAATATAAAGAACACATTCTGTGTTTTGCATATATGTACATGCTGATTATAATTGTCTGTTTTTACCCTTTGCTACCAGTGGACTGAAGATAAAACTACATTTTATGTATATTCTGTGGTTTAATAAAAGTTTTGTCATTCAGAAGTCCTTCTGTTTTTGTGACTGTAACAGCAGAATAGCCAGGTTTCTGCTGTTCACCAATAATAACTCACTCAGCCAGTCATTTGTCATTAGATTCCTGCTACCAATCAGAATGCCACCCACATTTCAAGGGCCAATCACAGAGTCACAACGCTGCTTTAAAATCAGTTTCTCCCTTTTCTCCCTGTTTCTATCAGCTGTCTTTGCAGGCAAAGAGTGCAACCCTCCACCTCCACTTCCACCACCAGTCATCTACTCCAGCTGACCGGTCCGGAGCCTTCGTCTGGTCTTCAGATATATGTATGTATATAGATGTACAAAATATTCGTAAAGCGATGGAGTCTAATCGCCAAAGACTTTGGACATTTTATTGAGCTGTGCAATAAACCTCATTTGCATATTTGCAAACATGTCTCTCCTGATGGAATCATTATAATAAATAATTAAATAGTTTAATGTCACTATACGGCACCCATTGAGTCTGAGAAAATAATACAGCATTAATCTTACAAAATGCTATTGGGATTAATTATCTTCTTATTTGACAACTTAAAGGTAAAAATACCCACTGGCAACTTGTTATGTAGCCTTTGCTGCCTCTTGCTCACATCCATGTGAATATGAGTGTATATTTTATTTCAAAACCCTCTAATTACATCCCAGCGTGGAGACTAAATGGATCAATATCAAAGACAGAAAGTTTCGTCAGGTCAGTAAGTTTCATTCGAAAGCAGGGGCCTCATTAATGAGAGCGGACTGAGATTTTATTCTTTAACTAAATCTCCTGATGATTTTTTTTTTTAGTTCAACTGCACAATTAATACATCCTTCAGGAATCGTAAAACAAAGATGTTGTAATATCTATATATGTGTAATATTTGATCGAGATGTCTACCCACAGTTTTCAGAGCACAAACCTGAAAAGAAGCTTTTTTTTCTGTAATCGAGGCCACTGGAGATGGAGGTTCGCTGCTCATTCCATGTTGGAAACATCGAGGAAACTGCAGGAAGGAAAATAAACTTTGAATCAGACTGAGGCCAAACAAGTATTATAACCTTTTCAAGCTGTCCATAAGAGCAGATGTCGTTTTTGAGCCTGAAAGCATTTGTGTCAGGTGTGGAACATAATGCATTTCATCTGTCCTCTTGGTGAAACTAGTTCTTTCTGGTGCATTAAGTCAAGAACAACCCAAGTTCTTGCTCCTTGTTCATCGTGAACAAGGACATTTTATTGAATAAATTACGAATTAAATTTGGCTGAATGTCTCTGTTCAGAGAAGTCAGCAGCAGCATTAGGGGACACTCACACAGTTTAAGACTGGGAGAGCAAAACTATTCCCCCATATGAACAGAGCGGCAACAATGACATACAGTCATAAGTCATGCTATACACGACAAGGTGGAGCTGGGGAGGAGGTGGGATGTATAGATGCGAGCAGCAAGCAGAGGAGGCCTCGGGGAATACCCAGGACGAGGTGGAGGGATTACATCTCCAACTTGGCCTGGGAACGCCTCGGGATGCCCCAGTCAGAGTTGGTTGATGTGGCTCGGGAAAGGAAAGTTTGGGGTCTCCTGCTGGAGCTGCTGCCCCCGCAACCCGATACGGATAAGCGGATAAAGATGGATGGATGGATGGATATATTGTTTTTTACGCCTTCATTTATAAAGGACAGCTGAAGACATGAAGGGGAAGAGAGAGGGGGGAGACACCCGGGTGCCCACTACATGTAACTTTTCACTGTTTCTGAAACTATGTCATGTTTGATATAATGAGCTTAAATTACCCAAAACAGCAAATGAGATTAAAAGTGAAAAGAACGCTATTTTAATATACTAATTATTAATGCCTTTGCCTGGGTCCAATTTTCCCTGTGAAGACACAAAACGATGATGAGGTAGATGGTGCTACAGAGCACACATTCTGAAGGGTCACAGATTTTGGTGTAACACTAGAAAAGGCTGTGTTAGTGTATCCAGCTGGGTAAAAGGTAGCAGGAGATCTCTTTATAAATGCCTAATTGTATTTTAATTACATTTTTTATGTGGTAAAAACACAGCTTTTTTGTTCAAAGGGGCCGCTGGAATCAACGCAAACTGAAAGTTACAAATAACCACTTTAAGGACAGCTGTCCAGAGACCAGTCCACACTCTGTATCTGGTCCTTTTCTGTTTCCAATCCTACAGACCGAGCTAATGCCTCTCCAAACTTTATTTTCACTATATAAACTGCTGCTTCTCTGTTTACAGAGTCATCCGGCAGCAATAAAATATTCATCTGTAAAAAAACATCCAAATAACTGGAAGCAACTGCTGCATAACAAACATGGCTTTCACCTGAGACACTTACTCACGCTCTCTCACACCACACTGTGATGATGAAGCACAGTGTGGGGACAAACCAAGGCCAGACACATACTGTACACTTACACACTTAGAGTCCTATACGTTCTCTTTTTCATAGGTTTGCATTTACAGCTTGAGCCTTCTAAATGACCAGAAAATATTTTCCAGGACTTATACTTATTATGGCACAGTGGATATACACAAGCCTTTGGTGTGGGAGATCTGGGTTCAATTCCCACTGTGATACATCAACCAATGTGTCCCTGAGCAAGACACTTAACCCATAGTGTCTCGAGAATCGTATGACATGTGAAATATACAGCAATTGTAAGTCCATCCATCCATCTTCGACCGCTTATCCGGTATCGGGTCGCGGGGGCAGCAGCTCCAGCAGGGGACCCCAAACT
>NC_048414.1:22355050-22361257 GCF_013103735.1 Etheostoma cragini
CACCGTCCCAGACCTCCACGCAATGTTGAAGAGGCGTGTCAACCAAGACAGCCCCTCCACACCCAGAGCTTTGAGCATAAGTCACTTTGGATAAAAGTGTTACTTAAATGACATGTGATGTAATGTAATACTCCATAACTTGTAAATATGTATTTCAAAGATGTTACCAGTGGTTAGGGTTAGTGCCCCCACTTACTATCTGATGGATTGTTGTAAGGACCTGCCTCCACAGGGTATGGCTAGTTCACACAGCATTTCAGGATGAAATAATAATGTGCTCTGGTTAATTGGCATTTCTTTAAACCAGTCACAAGCATCTTGGGCCTCACGAAGCTCCGCACGGAGCCCCTGCAAAATAGCCTCGGGAAGGAGCTTGTTTTGGTGTAACGTGCACATTCAAAAGTTGTTTTAGTCGTGCAACAGAAAATTCAGATTAGACAGATAGTCTAGCTAGCTGTCTGGATTTTCCCTGCAGAGAACTGAGGAGCAGGCAACCATGGTCCACAGAAAATCCATTGGAGTTTAAAAATACAGAAAGTGGAGCAAAACAGACATTGGCAAAATAAATGCATCCGGTGGAATTTCGTGTGGCACTGGAGCTATCCCAGAAGTGGAACGTCGTGGATATGGACTGGGTCTGGTGCAGACATTCATGCTGATGCTGACTCCTACTGACTTTGGTGATCCCCAGACAGTTCCCATACTGCTGCCGTGAGGTTTAAAGTTATGGTTTTGAGTTAAACGATTTGACAACTATTTAACTGGACTGCCATGAGATTTGGTGCACATATTTGTGTTGCTGACTATGGTGACAGAATGAGAAGCACTATGCATTTTTAAGAATATGCATAATGTCTCTGTTCACCAGAAATCAGCAGGTCACTCATCATTTAGTCCCAGCTGCCAAGTCCTTGCACAAAGATGTAAAGGGCGTTTTACATTTGTATTAAGGTGTTGAACAATTGCAGTCTAATATGGCCAGACATGAGGGCTGCTCCACAAACAATGAAAACGTGAACTGCAGATTGACATTCAGTACAAAGATCTGATAGGTCTGGATTCATTATGTGTCTGGCTTCATGAGTAATACAAAGCCTGTATATAATCTTTAAAAGCCCTGGTGTGCAGTACAGCCTCAAAGTGCTGCTAGTGTGGCTTTAGACTCTTGTATTGTGTTTACCAGAATGTTAAGCACTATGTGTTTTTGATTACAGGTTGGATTTATTTTCTCCTTTGAAAATCCCTAGCTGTTAATATCCACCGGGTCACCGGCGTCCCTGTTGCATAACTTACGTGAGTTCTAACATGCATTTAAACACAAAAGTTTAAAACTTTTGTCAATATGGACACACTGTACATCAGAGAGAGCATAGAGACCCACTGTATGTCAATATGTGGTTTGGTTGATGACCAATGATTTAAATTAAATATCTTTAAATGATTTGATACAGTTAAAACATAGAGCATGTACGTAGGCTCAATAATTGTCCGGCTCCAGATGCTTTTCTGATTCAATTCAATTCAATTCAATTCAATTTTATTTATAGTATCAATTCATAACAAGCGTTATCTCAAGACACTTTACATTACAGACAGAGTAGGTCTAGACCACACTCCAGAACTTACAAGGACCCAACAGTTCTAGTAGTTTCCTACAGAGCAAGCAATAGTACGACAGTGGCGAGGAAAAACTTCCTTTAGGCAGAAACCTCGGTCAGACCCAGGCTATTGGTAGGCGGTGTCTGACGACCGGTTGGGATTAGAATGAAGAGTGGCAGTAATAGTCACAAAAATAAATAAAAATAAAATAAACAGTAGTTTGTTTGTAGTAGTTCTTTGTAGCATAGAAGGGCACTGTGCAGTGTTACAAGGCACAGCAGGACGTAGCTGGGCACCGCAGAGCGTAGCAGGATGTAACATGGCATTGCAGGACGTGTAGCGGGATCATGGCGACAGCTGCTACCCTGATTTTTGGCGACTCCCTGATCCAGGAAACATGCTGGAGAAAAAGAACATAAGGACAGCAGGGGAATGACTCCCCGTAACTAGGTTAGGAACAAGCATTTCTGGGACATGGATGCACACAAATGGAAAGATAGAAAAATAGATAGATGAGAGAGGAACTCGGTGTGTCAAAGGAAGACCCCCAGCTGTCTAAAACTATTACAGCATAACTAAGAAAGACAGGGTAAAGAGAGGAGCCTGGTCAGGCTAGAACTCTCCCCAACCGGATCCCATCCCTCTGTCTAGAGCAGGGGTCGGCAACCTGCGGCTCCGGAGCCGCATGCGGCTCTTTGATCCCTCTGATGCGGCTCAGCTTTTAAAAAATACTTAATGAATATTTAATTAAAATGTATTTTATTTTAGTTTGTACAGCAAATTTAAGACATCAAGTCAGCTGTGGCCTCCTCAATTGCCTGTGATGAATTTAAAGACTAAGGTGATATTGAACAAATTGCCTTGTTCTGCCGTTATGTAAACCCGACTGGGCCACAAGAAGAAATGATTCAGTTGATACCACTAAAAGGCCAAACACGGGGGGGACGTCTGTGAGGCTGTCTTGAATTGTGTAAGAGCAAGGGGAATAACCCCCCCCCCCCCCCCCCCCCCCCCCCCCCGTGTCAGTGGTACAGACGGGGCACCGAGTATCACTGGCGCGCACAACGGCTTTGTGACTCCTGCAGAAGTCGCTGGACAGTAAGTTGCTGACTTTTCACTGCGTCTTGCACCAAGAAGCACTGTGTGCTCAAACATTTCCTCCGGAATGCACAGAAGTAATGAATCTTGTCATTCAGATTCTGAGCAAATTAATGGCGAAAGGTTTAAATCGCCGTCAGTTTGGTTTGTTACTGGACAAGCTGGGAACAGCCAGAGTGGCTGGGAAAGCTCCACGTCTCGTGGATATGACAGCACACCTGAACACAGCTCTTCAGGGTAAAGGACGCGCAGCCCTGGGAGTCCTTTACCCTGAGGAGCTGTGGAGGTTTTGCCATTCGAGCCAAGTTGACAGTGCTAGCCCTATTTTACTAAACCGTTAACCCAATGTTTTTTGTTTTTTTCCGGAGTTAAAAATGTTTTGTTGCACGCAGAAATTATATTTTATTTTATCTGCAGTCGTTGATTTCATAAATGTAACACAGTATAGTTTGTTTATAAATAGCACAAAGGCAAAAAAAAAACGTTACATACAGTGTTATTTCATTTAAAATTTCAAAAGGGTTTTGCGGCTCCCAGTGCTTTCTTTACTGTGTGAAACGGGTCCAAATGGCTCTTTGAGTGGTAAAGGTTGCCGACCCCTGGTCTAGAGGATGTGGAAGAGAGAGAGAGAGAGAGAGAGAGAGAGAGAGTGAGAGAGAGAGAGAGAGAGGGAGATATCCATCCCTCTGTCTATCCATCCCTCTGAGGAGAAGGATATGAGAGAGAGAGAGAATTCCATTTTATTTATATAGTCCTTAATCATAGCAACAGCTATCTCTTTGCCTATAGCGGCCTATCTAATGGATGGTTCAGGACTTTCTTGAGCCAGCCCTAACTATAAGCTTTTTCAAAGAGGAAAGTCTTAAAACTACTCTTAAATGTGGAGACGGTGTCTGCCTCCTGAACCCAAACTGGAACCTGGTTCCCCAGTAGAGGAGCCAGATAACTGAACGCTCTGGCTCACATTCTACTTTTAGAGACTCTAGGAACCACAAGTAACCCAGCATTCTGGGAGCGCAGTGCTCTGGTGGGGTAGTAAGGTAGGAGCTCTTTAAGATAAGATGGTATCTGACCATGAAGAGCTTTGTAGGTCAGGAGAAGGATTTTAAATTATATTCTGGATTTTACAGGAAGCCAATGCAGAGAAGCTAAAACAGGAGAGATATGATCTCTTTTCCTGGTTCCTGTCAGAACACGTGCTGCAGCATTCTGGATCAGCTGGAGAGTCTTTATGGCCACATGCCTCTGTGAGGCAGAGAGAGAGACTGAAAACTACAGAACATGTGAATGTTTTCAAAAAGAAACTTTGCTGGGGTTTTTACGTAATAACGGTCACTCTACCGGAAAAGACGTGCTTGTAGAAAGTGCAGAGCACTGATGGGTCTCTAATTACAATATTACAAAGGATTATGACATTAGAACGGTATGATTGAACTATTTCTGTCCCATGTTGAAAATGACACAGTATATTTTACTGATAAAGGGTCAACTCTATTAGCACCCTACTCCTATGTCCTTTTAGAGAGGAACTTTAAGAAAGAGTAAGCAATTATATACTGTATATTGCATGAAAATGAACAAATCCACCTGTGCACATCAGTGTCCCTCGGCTGTTCCCCACTCATCTGATTGCTTGCTTCGCTCTGCCAAGGTAATCGCTGTTCACGCCCCTTTTCCCACCATGCCTCGTTTTCACACGATGGCCCTTCTCCCACGGCCTAGACAGGCCCTTTTTCCTTCCTAACCACTTTTTGGTCCTAACCACACCAACCCTTACGATATTATAAAGACAATGTCAGTCAGCGTAGCAATTTACAAGATGTTAACTATGCTTTGAGAAACCTGTTGGATTTTTTGTATGGACTTTGTTTAATGTGTATAGTGTGAACTTTTTTCTGTGTGTAGGGTTTGATCCTACATACAACCGACAATGCTTGGCGACTACTGGAGTGAAAAATGGGGACTTGTTTACGTGTAATGTATAAGCATACCAGTGTGTGTGTGATATCACGTTAAGGTGGTATTTTAGATCAAACCATTGCTAACAAAGTGAACGATAATAGAGGTGTAGATAGCGCTGATGTGCTCTAGTTTGAAAAACTGACGGTGCTTGCAAGAAGTCAATTCTGCACACTGCCTTTGGATAAGTTGATGCACACGTTGTTGTAAATGTTGATGACTGGAGACAGTGTACTAGAGACCTTTAACGGAGTCATAAGTAACATCCCAAATTATTCTAAGTTTGTGTGTGTGTGTGTATGTGAATGTGTGTGTGTGTGTGTGTGTTTATTATCAAGTGTCTTGTTGCAACCCAGTATTGTCAGTAAGTGTGATTGTGACCAAGGACTCTTGTTGAAAAAAACCATTTTTTTTTAGTTAATAAAGCCCCTTTAGGTAAAGTGAGAATTGTTGCACTTGCAGACTTTAGTCATTTACTCAGCATGTATAAAATAAAATGAATGTATAAAATATCTGTCTGTCTGTTTCCTAACCGGGAACCATCACCTTATCGTGGTGGAGAGGTTTGTGTGTCCCTATGAACCTGAGGGCTGTGTTGTCTGGAGCTTTGTGCTCCTGGTAGGGTCTCCCATGGCAAAGTGGTCTCAGGTGAGGGGCCAGACAAAGAATGGTTCAAAAACCCCATGAAAGACCGAGGTAGAGAGGGAGTGACCCTGCCCGGAGGAAGCCTGGGGCCCCCGTCTGGAGCCAGGCCCAGACGGTGGGCTCGTCAGCGAGCGCCTGGTGTCCGGGTTTGCCACGGAGCCCGGTCGGGCACAGCCCGAAGAAGCTTCGTGGAACCCCTATCTCCATCCCATGGGCTCACCTCCTGTGGGAGGAATCCGCAGGGGTCGGGTGCGTTGTCATATGGGTGGCAGCGAAGGTCAGGGGCCTCGACGGACCAGATCCGGTCGGCAGACGCTGGCTCTGGGGACGTGGAACGTCACCTCTCTGTGGGGGAAGGAGCCGGAACTTGTGCGGGAGGTGGAGCGCTACCAGTTAGATCTGGTTGGGCTTACCTCTACGCACAGTCTCGGTTCTGGAACCATACTCCTGGATAGGGGTTGGACTCTGTCCTACTCCGGAGTTGCCCAGGGTGTGAGGCGCCGGGCGGGTGTGGGGATACTCACAAGGCGAGAGGGTCGCCTCCCTACACCTGCGGGTGATGGGGGGGAAAACTCTGACTGTTGTTTGTGCTTATGCACCAAACAAGAGTTAAGAGTATTCGGCCTTCTTGGAGACCTTGAATGGAGTCCTGTATGGGGCTCCAGTAGGGGACTCCATAGTTCTGCTGGGGGACTTCAACGCACACGTGGGCAATGATGGAGATACTTGGAGAGGCGTGATTGGGAGGAACGGCCTCCCTGATCTGAACCAGAGTGGTTGTCTGTTGTTAGACTTCTGTGCTAGTCATGGATTGTCCACAACAAACAGCATGTTTGAACATAGGGATGCTCACAAGTGTACGTGGTACCAGAGCACCCTAGGCCAAAGGTCAATGATCGATTTTAT
>NC_048414.1:22361357-22391763 GCF_013103735.1 Etheostoma cragini
GAAGTTTGGGGTCCCCTGCTGGAGCTGCTGCACCCGCGACCCGATACCGGATAAGCGGTCGAAGATGGATGGATGGATGGATGTTTCCTAAGGAAATGTTTTACTTGTGAGAGCAGAAAAAGAGTGGAGAAAGTGCGCTTTGAGCAGTTGTTAAGACTGGAAAAGCGCTATATAAATACAGCACTTTTACATTTACATTTAGAAAAGCTGAACGCAGTTTCAAAAACTAATGTCCTGTTCCATAATAACACCTATAAAGACAGACTTTGCCTTTCTAATTTGGAATTGAGAAATGCAAGGAGGTCCTTCTTATCTGACATTATTCCCATTATTGCCCAATTATTGGGAAACAATAAAAATGTTCTATTGTTGATAGATTAGACATTACACAACATCTGACAACCTTGATAATCTACCAAACAGCTGTTATGAAAAACGTTTTGAGTTGTTTGGCTTCAGATCTTATACAGATTCTGAACACATCTCTTCTTTCATGTATCTTCCAGCAGGCCCTGAAAACTGTAGTAATCAAGCCACTCTTAAAAAACCATAATCTACACACTAATGAGCATTTATATCAAACCTTCCGTTTTTTAGTAAAATCATTGAAAAGGCGGTTTTTCAACCACTCAACCATTTCTTGTCGCTGAACAACAGTTTTGATACTATTCAGGTGGGTTTCCGAACACACCACCTCACCGAGACGGCTCTTTAATGACATCCACCTTAATACAGATAGTGGCAAAATGTCAGTCTTAGTACAACTCAATCTCAGTGCAGCATTTGACACGATCGACAATGACATATTACTAGACCAGACAGAAAACTGGGCTTTCTGGCTCAGTACTAAACTGGTTTGAATCCTTTTTAAAGAATAGGGTCTACTTTGTGTCTATAGGTAATTATGCATCTGAGCATACAAATATGACTTGTGGAGTTCCCCAAGGCTCTGGCCTGGGATCTCTTTTGTTTGACATCTTCATGCTTCCACTGGCTCAGATTAGGGGGAACAACAAAATAAGTTGCTATAGTTATGTAGCCCCAACAGAAATTTACATAACCTTATCGCCAAGGGACTACAGTCCAATACCAAAACTAAGTGCATTGAAATAATTAACGACAGGTTTTTCCAGAAATTTCTTAAAGTAAAGGAAAAAAAGAAACTAAGGTTTTTTGAGCAAAAGAGGAACGATTAAAAGTCCGCACCCAGCTTCAAAACAACAGATAAAGCCAGAAATCTTGGTGTAAATGTGCTGTATTTATATATTGCTTTTCCAGTCTTAACAACTGCTCAAAGCGCTTTTACATCTACAGGAGACATTCACCATTCACACACTGTGGCTGGGGCTGCCGTACAAGGTGCCACCTGCTCATCAGATAAACATTCACACACAGTCACACTCCGATGCGCAGCACCGGGGGCAACTCGGGGTTCAGTATCTTGCCCAAGGACACTTCGACAATGACTGCAGGAGCGGGGATCAAACCACTAACCTTCCGATTGGCAGGCAACCGCTCTACAACTGAGCCACAGCCGCCCCGGTGTAGTCATGGACTCTGACCTAAATTTTAACAGCCACATTAAGACGATTACAAAGTCAGCCCATTATCTTTTGCAAGTCTTCCGAGACATTTATGAACCTATGAGATAAAACTGTGAAAGTTTAAATAATTTCAGATATCATTAAGTAAGCAACACGAGTATTGACAGCTTTCAACCTTCTTGTAACCACACGTGATCAGAATCTTTACATAGGAAGCAGCCTGAATAATTACAGTTTGCATTACATTGGTGTTAAATGATCCTAAGATATTACTGACTTTGTGTTTTTACATATTAGCTTGAACAGAGATGAGTTATCACAGACTACATTCATAATCAGAGTATTGCAGCTGGAAGGACTTGTCTGTAAAGAACACATTTATACATCAAGACAAAATCAAGACCCCAAACTAGAGAGAAAATACAATTAACAAATCTGAGGGGTCATGAACAAAGCTGAAGTGTAACGCCGGGCAGATGGAAGCATAACAATCAGAAGACATTGCTGCAAGTATAAACACAATTCCACCCACTGTACATACATGTGGAGAAAGAATGCTTGCCAAACACAGAGAGGATAGTAGACCTTATTTGTTTCCGTAACAATGTCTGAAAAACTATTTGGAAGCATTGCTGTTATGCCTGTCAGATCATTGAGGGAATCCTGAACAGGTTGAAATACATTGGTTTATATAGCTTCCATTCCAGAATGATCATAGTCAATAAGATCAGTTTGCAAGAAATGGCATTTAAAAAAAATGCATGAACATTAAAATATAAGGGATACTTTTACCAGATGGAATAACAAATGGGTCAAGGGTTAACTCAGATTCTTTCTCCATTATTTTTCTCCACTTAACAGAAATCAGTATGATGAAATCTCATTATTGGAAATTGGTCTAAAGCAGTAAAATGTCAATGCAACATGAAGCGCTGCATTAAGTGTTGAGAACCAACCTGCCCATTGTGCCTCATCTTATTTAATGTTACCGGAGCCGTAACCATGCATTTGTTTTCTAAAAACAATACATGGTGATGGGTAAAGAAAATACACATCCCTCCTTTTCAGGGCTGTCTCTGTTGGTATCGGCTCAGACTGCTCTATCTGAATCAGCATTCCCTCCCGCTGTCTGCTTGACTAACAGACTGAAGCCAAGGATCTTGAATGGCGGTTTGAGATTGGATTTAAAAATGCTGTTTTTTCATTTCTTTTAATCCTGCTATCTATTTTATTATAGATTATTTTATTATTGTCATGGTCCTTTTCACCGCTTTCTCTCACACACACACACACACACACACACACACACACACACACAATATAAAATACAGGATAAATAGAAAATTAAATATACAATACAAAAGCACTATTATTTACACAATTAATACTGAAAGAACTGGTATTAACTGTACATTTACTACGTAAAAATCACTATTCGTGTTTGCAGGAAAAAGTGCGCAAGGCTGTTGTCAGATTGGAAGTTGTTGAGAGACTCTTTCACGATTGTGTCTTCAATTATAATATTCAGTGGTGTGCGGTGGTTAATGGGATGAGTAGTTCCTTTGATTGGAAATGAAAATTCGTACACTGTCTTGTACCTTTGACTTTGTTTGGATTTTCTGTTTGTTTTCTCACTCAAAATGATAAGTTGTATGCTTATTGGTCCCTTTGTTAAAGTCCTTAGTATTTTTTACTTTTTTTTGTTTTTTCTAATAGCAAAGAAGTGAGAAAAAGCATTTAGCAAAATGTGGTCACCTTGAGAGATTTTGGCACATCAGTGACTCCTATAATATACTGAAAACTCCCTAGCTCCCAATAGGTTAGGACTAGAGTTCTGAAACTTTATAAAGTTCTTGCTGACAAGGTGTAACAAGAACCTGTGTTCTTCCCTCAACGAGAACAAGAACCTGTGTTCTTGTTACAACACACTGTGTTGTGGTCTGCATAGGTTGGGATAAAGTATGTTTTAGTTATTTGTTTTTAATGCATGCTGTGTTTGAATCACATGCTAATCAAGCACATTTTCAAAAACCTGAAGGATTTAGGTTTCAAATGAAACCTCACACATGCATTTTGTGCTTGCAAAATGCATTTGCTTTTCCCTTTGGGAAAGGGAAATAGAGGAAAATCCACAAAAAGAGGTGGATTTGAACAGGCTAGATACTTCTTTTACATGTTAAGTCAACACGAGAAACACAGTACAGTCTGATCTATCAACCAAAATTTTAAGTAGTAGTCTTGTCAAAACTTTTCTATTTACCCAGTTGTCCCTAACCTTACTTACCAACCTATAAATAAAGAATTAATATGTATCTGATATGTGGCCTCACACAGTATAAACAGATTATAATTGGCTGTACACCGCATGTAAACACATACAGTATGTGGACATATTTTCATTAATATTTCATATGTGTTTCGGGCTCGCTATTTCCCAAAAATCTTTGTTGGTAGCGAGTAGGCAGTGTAAATCCACTACCAAACAGCTTTATAAGATATTTGGAAGCCTCAAGGCGGAAAACTCTGACAGAGTAAAAGGCATTCGGGAATCTGAACTGGGCACTTTATTAGAACCAGAGGCCTAGAATGCCTTTGTGCAGCCAGCCTTCTGGTGTCCTAGCATCTAATTCAGCCTGGGAGAGGCAATTTAAGATCATATACAGGCTTTATATTACTCCTGAAGCCCGACACAGAATAAATCTGTATCTATTAGATCTTTGTCCTAAATGTCAATCTGCTGTTCACTTTTTCATTGTTTGTGGAGCTGCTCTCATGTCTGGCAGTATTAGACTACAGTCGGGGGTGATAGGATGGCTGTTGCTTGTTGGTAGAGCAGTTGCCAGTGAATCTTAAGGTTGGTGGTTTGATCTCTGGCACTGCAGTCCTTGGGCAAGACACTAAACTCTGAGTTCCCCCCATGCTGCGTATTCGGAGTGTAAATGTGTGTGAGTGTTTATCTAAAGAGCAGGCGGCACCTTGTACGGCAGCCTTGGCCACAGTGTATGAATGCGTGTGAATGGTTCCTGTGCTTTGAGTAGTTGTTAAGACTGGAAAAGTGCTTTATAAGTCCATCAACATTCCAGAATTTTTTATGTGTGGGGGGGACCAATACAGTAAGGAAGATCTGATCAGATTATGACATTGAAAATCTGCTCAGAAATATTGAGTATATATTGGATAGGATATATGTATTGGATAGGATAGAACAATAACAATAAAACAACACATTCATTATTAATTTCACTTGTTTTTGATTTCAACTAATTGTGTATCCAAATACAATACACATTTTCTATGGGCTCTTAAGGCAAACATTTGGCTAGTCATCATTAAAATATTAATTGGTCATGTGACAAGGGCTGGGTATGAACCGTATAAAACCTTTCAAACTTCAACAAAGAAACCTTGCAGTTCACAGTTTTCAGAAAGTAGGAAACAGAGCAGAAATAAAGTGCAATACACAATACATTTCTCACAGCAACAAGTGCTCTGCAGCGAGTTTATGTTAAAATGTGGTTCTACTGTTAAACTTAAATTTCAACAAAGTAAACAGTTGCCATACAACGTGTTGTTAAAGTATGGAAAGGGAGCAATTGGCAGAACAGGCAGCAAAGTGACAGTACTGCTACTGTCCTGTACTGCCCTGCTACGTACTGCTTTGTAATGCCACGCAGTGCCCTGGTATGCCATGAACTACTGCAAGCTTTTGTAGTAGTAGAAAGTTTTTTTCTTTTGGTTTGAATCTACAAGCAATCTGCATGAATGTTCTAATTATGTAAGAAACAATATATGCGTACATCATATAATATACCTTATATATACAGGTATATATTGGGGCGGCTGTGGCTCAGCGGTAGAGCGGTTGCCTGCCAATCGGAAGGTTGCCTGCCAATCGGAAGGTTGGTGGTTCGATCCCCGCTCCTGCAGTCATTGTCGAAGTGTCCTTGGGCAAGACACTGAACCCCAAGTTGCCCCCGGTGCTGCCAATCGTAGTGTGAATGTGTTAGAATGTTTATCTGATGAGCAGGTGGCACCTTGTACGGCAGCCCCGGCCACAGTGTTTGATTGGTGAATGTTTCCTGTAGATGTAAAAGCGCTTTGAGCAGTTGTTAAGACTGGAAAAGCGCTATATAAATACAGCATACTTACATAAGCATTTTAATTCTGGAAATATATACTGGTATGTATATGGTTGTAAAAATGTATTATGTGAACAGAATGTGTTATATTTTTAAATATGTGGTAGATACTAAGCAATATCTACTGCTGCATCAGCGAGAGTATCCTGACGGGGAAGATCACCGGCTCGTACAGAAACAGAAGCAAACAAGACCGCAAGGCCCCCCAAACAGTAGTTTGTTTGGCTGAACATACACTGTGCGGTGCCAAAACCTTACACCAGGCGCTGCAAGAAAAAGGCAAGGAGAATCATAAACAATTCAAACCGCCCAGGTACCTGCCTTTTCCCCCGGTTGAGGTTAGGAAGAAGGTACTGGATACAACGTGCTAGCACTGAGAAGTTCAAGCTGCGTGTCCATTGTCAGCGTCAATTCCCCGCTTACCGGTCATTTCTATGGGAGCAGCTGTGCAATGAAACCTGTGAGGGTTTTGGGGTCTTTGCAGTCGCCCTCTCCTCATTTGCATCAAGCTGTAACCTGCCAACTTTGTTTAAATGAGGAGTGGCCGGCCTGGCCCCTATCAAAAGCTGACGAAAACCTTTTTAACCGACCTTTGTTGATCTGAAACGAAGACAGATTTAGCAACTGCATGGCTCATTTCTCAGTTAACATGTTTTCAGAAACACGTGTCATGAACTGCACAAAGAGCAAAGAGACAACTGTTGTTGTGATTTAGCGCTATATAAACAAAATTGAATTTAATTGAACTCCATCCATCCATCTTCATCCGCTTAGCTGGTATCGGGTTGCGGGGGCAGCAGCTCCAGCAGGGGACTCCAAACTCTCTTTCCGAGCCACGACTAGGGGATCCCGAGGCGTTCCAAGGCCAGGTGGGAAATATAATCTCTCCACCCAGTCCCGGGTCTTCCCCAAGGCCTCCACCCAGGTGGACGTGCCTGGAACACCTCCCTAGGAAGGCGCCCAGGAGGCATCCTTACCAGATGCCTGAACCACCTCAACTGGCTTCTTTCGACGCGAAGGAGCAGCGGCTCTACTCCGAGCTTCTCTCAAATGACTGAGCTTCTCACCCTATCTCTAAGGGAGACGCCAGCCACCTTCCTGAGGAAACCCATGTCTGGCGCTTGTACCCTGGATCTGTCATGTCATGTGTCATGAACTGACACATATTTGTTATTTTGTAAAATACAACATTGTATTACAAACAAGCCGACATTATGGTTGGTTTTGAAGTCCCGGAGCAGCCAGCCCCATTTGACGCAGCCATTGCAGTTGCGGAAGGTGACTTTTTTTTTTTGCTTGTCAGTGGTCAGTGAAGAGAAACGGGTGGCAATCCCACTAGCGTGCAGTGCTGGGTAGCGGGATGATTCCATCCGTGAAATCAGCGCGTACATGGACACGTACTATCAGGTAGGGCTGCAACGATACACAAAACCCAGAATTCGGTTTGTATCACGATTTATGACCCACGGTTTGATACACACAGTTATACAACAGAGACCTCATTTGTTGGCATTGATTGATTTCAATATCGATTGATCAACACCAAATATTTTTTTGTACCTTTAAATTATGTTTCCAAAACAGTTAAAGTGGTTCAATAACTCGTTTGAATGAGACATTAGACTAATGAAATGGTAATATTAATGGACAGTTCCGCTTCCAACCTGTAGGGGGAACAATGAGGAAACGTTAGCGTAACCATGACCCCACCCCCCTTTGCTTTTAGCCGTCTTTTCAGTTAGCTAAATTTACCAGACAAAATGGGAACAAGGCACCAAAAGGACTACTATTAATAGTAATTTAAAGATGTGATAGCCTTGGATTGGGACGGGAAGGATAACTCTGGGAGTTGGAAGGGGGGTGTCTTGATTCTGCCTTCTCACTCCGCAACACAAGTTCAGGATCTGAGTGTCGTGATTTCGCTTTCATATCGCATACTGTTACATCCCTATTATCAGGGGGAGCTGCTACCCTCATACCACTGTCGCTCAGAATCCGATACAATGCAGGAAGCACCCTTCCTGTGTCTGTATGGAACGCCCCGGGCAGAGCAGCAGCGCGACCGCAGCGCTGTACAATGACGTAGTTATACTATTTTTCTTGATTGCTTTGATGCAGCAGTCAACGCAAACTCCAAATTTTCAAAACAGTTAACGCACAGGCCAAAACAGTGTCACTCATGTTCAAAATGATACATTGTGTTTGCAAAAGGCTGTAAAGGCTCTATAATGTGGCCCCTTAGCTTCAAGCTCCATTATTCTCCAAGTTAAAAAAGGCTAAATTACAATGAAAAATGACTCCAGTTGACTCTTACTGCATGATATGACAAGGCATTACAGCATACTGTAGTAATGTTTCCTTCCCTACACAAATTGGCATATGGCCTCCTTCACATCAGAGTTTCCTTGCAATGGAACTGTATTGAGCTGCTAAATGGCCATGTGATTCCTTCTTAGGCTGTGGTCAATGGTGGTCACGCTCACGTTATTGATGTTCCCAAACATGCCCTGATCTGCAATCACTTCTGCACTGATTTCAGGCAGCTTTGTGGCATTGGTTGCTACAACCAGGTTCACAATGGCTGTCCTGCTCAGCACTAAGAATTCTCCCTCTAACACCAGAGAATAGTAGCCTTTGGATTCTGCAAAGAATACATGTAATGGGAATAAGGTAACAATTACACAAAGTATATCACTGAAGATATACCTGTATACTGTGCAGCAATATTACCTGCTTTCTTGTTGAAAACGTCTGAAAATGGATGTGACAATGTTTCTGTTCCGAACAGGTTGGACTCTTTGTCCGGCCTCTCTAAGCGAAAGACTACGATTGATATTGTGTCAATATCAAATGCCCCGAATTTCATTAGAAACCTAAACCCTTCCAACTATACCTCCACCTCGCACTCATACTCTTCTTCCTCTGACCCCTCTACCTCTTCCTCTTACTCTCATCTTCCTTAGACCTCTTTCATCCTTGTTGGCGTAGAACAACTTTTGAGGCCTGCAGACTGATTTGTGTAAAGGATTTGTGTCAAACACGTGCTTCAGTGACTTGATACTGATGTGGGTAGGTTCTAATAATTAGGAACAGATAGATAGTGAAAACAATGGAGTTTGGACTGCATGAATGAGATCTGTGTTAACTCTTCTGCAAAAGGGTGGAGAAAATGTGTCAATCCAATGAAGGTTTAACACATTTACACAACAAGAGGTGTCTTCTGCTCTGCTGAAACAATATGAAAAACAGAGTGAATCCCAGTTTCTTTAAGCATGTCAAAGCATCAAGAAAAACTGTTAGAGCGACAAGGGCAGCGAGTAGTTTGAAAGCCCAAAATGCCGCGTTTGGAGGTTGGTTGGGGTGGTGGATGGGTCAAACAACAATGGATTTTCACCCAGGAGACCAGGGTTTGTATCTTGTTCTTGTGCCGCTTGTTTACTGAAATGTACATTTTATAACCCCACCCATTATCTTTTCCTGAACCTAATAGTCAAGTTCTTGTGCTGCATGTCAGTTAAAGTTATGTCCTGAGTGTCAAAGGTGAAGCGGACCTTTGGTGTGAATGACAAACAAAAGGCACTTGACCAAGTGTCTGTGTTTTACGCAATGGAATAGTGAGAATGTGTGGGTGAGGACAGGCTGTTTTTTGTTTAGATTTATGTGTGGGTTACATTACAGTCCACATGTTTGGCTCGTTGGATGCAAACAGAAGCAAAAGGTCAGGAGGAGGTGGCAATGTGCCCAACAACTCTTACCACATTCCCGAAGGAGACATTACCCAGAGGGTAAAACTATTCCTGTGGTGGTTTTGCATGAATATGAGGAGTTGAGGCAGCTCTTGAGTATCCTGAATCATATTTCACATAATGGCCATAATGTGTAAAAAAAATACTGTTCCTGGAATCCAGTCTGAAGACATGTTGTCATCTTTTGGTTGTCAGAGCAAGAAGCCTAAGAGAAGATTCAATTAAACTAAGGCCATGTGTTCAGTGTTGGTACTCATTTGTAGCAGCTGTTACAGACAGCAGCAGAACATTTTCATTTTCAGAAGGTGTACTCATTCTTGCCAGACACATGCTTTAAGGTCACTTCATTTGTTTTATTCCAAACACTTTCAGACAGAACTCTTTGACAATGGTCTGTAATGTATGACCACTGAACTTACCTACAAATTACTTGCAAAAAACTATCTATCATAAACATTGTTATCTGCACTACACTCCATTTTAAGTTGTTTATATATATATATATATATATATATATATATATATATATATATATATATATATATATATATATATATATATATATATATATATATATATATATATACACACACACACACACACACACACACACACACACACACACACACAGTATATACCTTTTCCTGATATAAAAAGATGAAGTGTGGCTGCAACAAAGACATTTATCCTGTCTCTGTAAATTGTAGCAGATTCTGCAGGACTGGCAAAATAAAATCCTACTGATGTTTTTACTTTTTCTGGCCACAGGCAATAAAGAATCAAAATTTAAGAAAGAAGTTCAATCTGACTCCCACACAGCAGAGAGAGCAGCACACTGTCCAGAAAAAGCTGCACTCAGCAGACCTTTTCCACCATCATTACTTTGCTCTCCTCTTTGGTATAAAGCATCACAGACGAGAATGTGCTGCTTACTGATGTCACCTTAAAGGAGTTCTGGGTGTTGAAGTTCAAAATGTTCAAACACTTATCTCTTGCAGCCATTTGGAGCTGCAAACATGCTGAGTCATGAAATGTCACAGAAAATTGAAGAAATTTTTATTTTCAGTTTTTAGGGACATCTTGTGAAATCAAGTCTCACATCTTGTTCTTCTTTGTTTCATTATCATGAAAGTGATGTAAAAAGAGGAGGGATGTGAAGTTGTGCATTATAGCAATACTTTAGTTTGACATTTTGGGAAATACGTCCTAGCCCATCATATACAAAACTTTTTGGATGAAGCAAAAATAACACTTTTTGCCAACACATTTTTGGTTGGGAACTAGTTTTTGGAAATTGTTTTGGTCAAACATATGTACATTCAAAAGTTGTTTTACTCGTGCGAGAGAAAACTTAGATTTGACAGATAGTCTAGCTAGCTGTCTGGATTTACCCTGCAGAGATCTGAGGAGCCGTCCTCATAAATCCACCGGAGTTTAAAATTACAACACGAAGGAAGCGAAAGGTAACGGACATCAAGAGTAACATCTGGCCGACAAGAGTGACATCTGGCCAACAAGCGTGACATCTGGCGTATATTGTGGATATAGACTACCTTAAGTGTGTCAGTCAGACGCAATTTATTCCAATGTAATCCCATCTGTGGCGATATTTGGTGCTCTGGGTACCCATTTGGCATCATTTTTCATCAAACTTGTTTGGAGTTTTGGACCCCTTAGTATCATTCTTTGACGCTCTGGGTCATGACCCCTTGTACCATTTTATAACTGACACATGGGACAGTTAAGGTTAGGAAAATATTGTGGTTGGGGTGTACCATTAAATGACACAAAGGACATGATTGGGACACAACCCTGGTCTCCTGGGTGAAAGTCCTGTGTTGTTTGACAGCTGCCTTGAGACATAATGCAAGATGTTCTATTCTCTTCAGAGCCATTTCTAGAAGTTCTTTGTCTTTTTTTTGTCAGTGTAAGTAACCTTGGTTTTGCCCCAATCAATCAATCTCCTACCCAGAAAGATTCCTTTGAAAATTAGCAGTAGATCAGTGTGAACACACTTAATTAGTCAGTTGGTCAATCAGCACCAATTTAATGATTTTCTATAAAAGGTAGCAAAAGCTACTGTGGATTGATGGACATAATATAAGGATGGAGGGAAAGAGAAAATACCTGAAAGTAGGGCAAAGAGATGGGGTATAAAGAGTTAAGGAAGGAAGGAAGGAAGGAAGGAAGGAAGGAAGGAAGGAAGGAAGGAAGGAAGGAAGGAAGGAAGGAAGGAAGGAAGGAAGGAAGAAGAAAATGTGGTAGACAAGCAGACATGATAGACAGCCAAGGACAAATACACTTCTTCATGAAGTTTTTTTCTGAAACCAGGAATTGTTGCGTCTGCACCATTTGAAAGGACTCTTGTTCCACTCTCTGTCCACAAAAAAAAAGCTATTGCACCTGTACAGTATAAGCTTCAGGTGTGTTGCTTTCTGTTCTTGTCCCTGGAAAAGTACATATTTCGTCCATGATCCCAGATGTCCCAGGGATCTCCATTCTGTTTGATGGGAAGCCCGAAGCAGCAACAGCAGCACCACCACCACTTTAAAGCCAGCCTGGATGCTTATTCATAGAATGCAATCTCTTTGTCTCCCAGCTTCACATAGTTGTGTGATGTACATGTGGAGTTAACAAACTGTATGTGTCACAGGATCCATACATGTACACACTGGCTTTTTGACCTGCTGTCCTCTTTCTCATACATAAAAAGGCAAAGAAAGCTCAGCACTGCATGCTAATTCTACAAACAAACAAAGCTAGGGAGCAACATTTGGATTGTAAAGTGTCGGGGAAGAGCAATTTAATCAGCAACAATGAAACATACAACGTGTTGTTTGGACAAATGCTTAATTCAACAAGCTAATATACACAACTGTAAGGTATTTGACCTCTCTTTATGGCTCTCTCTCTCTCTCACAGGCACACTTACACAAAATCTTGAGCACAGAAAATCATCATCTGCGGTACAAAGACAATATTATAGTGAGTAAAGGACAAAAAATTGAGTTACACATCTTTGTAGGGTTTATGTTGAGCTTAACTTTCCATAAGACTAGTCAGTTGAAACAACACGTGTGCATGTACAAGCATGTGCATTCTGCTTGCCAGATTCACCTTGTTCTTGGCCCCACGATACCATGTGTGGATTATAGACAGCCAATGTCATTACGAGTCATAATGAGTCACCATTGCCGCTATTGGTAATGTATGACAAGCCCGAGGGGTGGGAGAACCGCAGTTGCAGCAGGGCAATGTATACACTTCTGATAATAAGCCGACTTCTGGCAATATGCCGAGCTGAGGTTTTGCGGTAACGGACAAACTATAAACTACGTTACAAGGCAAAGAGCCAGCTTCATCCACACAAATCACATTGTTATCACCATGAGTGACAGCTTTGTTTGGCTCATTTTCTTTTCAACGGTGTGGTGAGGGGGTAACGTTAAAGACAGAGTTAAACTTATATTACGATAGCCAGGTTACTGGTTTTGCCTTGTTTTGCTGCATCGGGTACAGAGAATGAGCCGAACAGCGGTGTCACTGCCCGATGTAAATCAAGTGCAGATGCTAAAACCTTTAAGCTATCTGTGATTGTTTGATTGCTAATGTTAGCTCAAAACGTCTTTCAAGTGACAGCGTTTGTTGTGTTTGATTGCTGACTTGTAGCAAAGCTAGAATTTTTTTCAAAAATGTTTTAGCTATCTATGGTTGTTTGATTATTAACGTTAGCTCAAAACGCCATTTAAGTGACAAACTTGTTGTGTTTAATTGCTAACATTTAGCCAGCAGTGAAAGTAATTGGTTAAGCAGGTACATTTTTACAGTATTGACATTACAAGTCTCTTGTTAGCATCTTGTATGCTACTTGTTGCAAAGTGATGCACTCACTCAAGCAACTCAAATCTGCACTCGACTTACATCGGGGAGGGACAGGCGGGCTGGGTCTAACCTTGGCGGTCCGCTGACCTGTTGTTGCTGGGTCTAACTGTCCCTCCTCCCTATCTAGAACTCGTGAGAACGTTGCCTGAGAGTTCCAGCTTTACAAAGAAGTAAATATCTCTATCAGGCGGCTTTCCTACCAGCGAGTTGCGACACATTTAACGGCCCCGCTGACGCGCATTGTCTCTATGACGACTAACAACAATCACCCTTTTGTTCTGTACCAATCAAATGACCATGGGAAATAGTTTAATGGCCTTTCTATCCATTTTATTTCTATGGTTCCACTAGCTTCTGCTTCTTAAGTCTGTTCCACAACTACTACTTTGTAAGCACAGAAAAAACTACAGCTCCCTACCACAAATTTACAAGTGTGGTGACTTGTTTTACGTCATATCCATACAATTCACCAACACACTCTTCTAAAGCCATTTCCCCAATTAGTTTTGATCCAATCTTTACTGTCTAAAATCTTCAGTGTTCGGCCCTCTTTGTACTGATGTTATAACTTACAGAAGCAACATGTCTATGCTTACCATCACATAGGGACTCGCCGCTTTAGTTGAAGTTCTGGGGCTTATGGGTAATGGCGTTAATTCTGGAACAGAACCCGGTAATTCTGTTTTCACTTTGGCTCTCCGTAGGTGGCCTTGTACATTAAACTGGCGTCTGTGAGAGCTAGTGGTGTGATACAAACCTAAGTTTACTTTTTGTTGCTGTAGCCATGAACAGTGCAACTTGTACCCAAACTCTGTAACATTCTAGCTAACGCGGGGCTACCTTAGGCCTCTTTTTCGCGTCATTCTCCCATCTACTGGTAGTAGAAGGCATTGGTGTAATCACATTACTAAGTTTAGGGTGTTGCAAATATTCCCAAATTATTTATTTCACAAAACCTTTAGCGCATCTTTAACTGTTGCACACTCTGTTTCAGTGAAAGGAATAACCTGACATAGTGCCCGTAGTTTACGCAGGGTATCATGGCCTATAAAAAGTGTATTGCACAACTAAGTGAAAACGTTAAACCTTTGAAAGTAGCACTTGCAGAGCTTATATTGTATTGTCTAGATACGTATGCAATATATTACTGCTATTTACATCAACATTTTTAGATCTGCTGTAATTATTCACACTATACACAGTGATGTGACCTAACTCAGTGTCAGTCTGTGTTTCTTGTGATAAAAGAATGATATGTGTGTGTGTGTGTGTGTGTGTGTGTGTGTGTGTGTGTGTGTGTGTGTGTGTGTGTGTGTGTGTGTGTGTGTGTGGAAGTGAAGTGGGAAACAATTTGGATGCATTCGCTACTCTCGTCTTCCTTTATACTAGGGGTCGAATTGAAATAAAGGAAAAGTAGAATAATTTTCCATCATCTAAATCAATCTTTACAAAATCATCTTGAATGACAAACATGGGCATACTAAATTGTACTTTATGTTTCCAAGGTTTTAGTGTCTTGTAATTTCTCTTTATTTTTATCAGTAATTAAAACAGGGAGGCTTGAAAACACAGCTATGCTTGCTGCCACTAGTGTTGGAATTTAAAATGTTGTAAGTGCCTACTAATTGAATGAACCCTGAAAATGGAGCAGGATTTAGCTCCAACACTAGCAGGAGGAGAGTAAGAATCTGGAACCAATTTGAGAGTTTATCAGTCTGTCTTGTCTCTAATGTGAGGCTCGCAGTTCCACTAAAAGCTCTGGTCAAAATGTCATGCATTTTTCACTACTGCAATCTGCCACGTCTCTGCCAGCCAACTTGTTCATCATTTGAGTGTGAGTTGGTAAGAGCACATGATGTTTCCTGCCTTCTTAGCTCTGCCCCTTCTCTCTGTTGGTTTCACCACTGCATTATGGCGCATGTGCTTTAAGGTAAGTGTCCAACATATTGGAAAACTTGGTTTGTTTTGAGAGTTAGTTAGTTTAGTTAGTCGCCTCACAACACCAAACCCATCCTGATGCCTATAATCAATTCTAACCCCTCCGATCTGGTTTTCACCCCATCCACAGCACAGAAACCGCTCTCTTCTAAGTTCTCAACAACCTCCTCACCTCTGCTGACACCTTTATTTCAACAGCGATAAAACAGAATTCCTCACCACAGACCATTCTCTAATAACTTTTAAATTCTTACTACCCTACTGTACAAATTTAAATAAAAGCTTACACAGTAGATGTGATGATTTTGCCAATTTACCATTGCAGCCCGTGTTAAGGGGAGACACTATAGGTGAATAGGGAAAATATTTAACTAAAAGATTTCACCATGAAACTTCCCCAGTTGATTACTTACATTAAGATGTTGTTTTTTGTATTACAAGTTTTCCAAACTTTTAGGTTTAATTATGCAAATTATGCATTGTCTAATTAAATTTGTGATTAGTTGCGTAAATAATGTTTCAGTATTTTTCAACTTGAACCCCATTTTCCCATGCATAAGTTACTAATGTGAACCTAATGTTTGAAATCTTTTGAAATCTGGTATTGAGTAAGAACGCTGTAGCTAGCAGCCAGGAACCGGGCTGCAATGTAAAATATACACCGCTTTGCGGCTCTATACCGGCTGTAACCGCAATATGCAAGTTTGCCAGATCTGACCTGTAGTTCCAATGAGACATAATGGGACAATTCCACTTCCAACCTGTAGGGGGACCACAGCGGAAAAAGTTATCTGATGTGCTTTAAGTCAGCACATTTAAAACAAGATATATGTTTTACATATACTGTATATACATTTATCTGACCCTGTGCCGTTAGCTCAGTCCGCAGGGAGTTGGGTTGGGAACCGGAAGGTTGTTGGTTCAAGTACTTTGGGTAACCAGAGTACAAAGTCCCATGATACTGCAGCGCCCATGGTGGATGAATGAGATGGTAAAAACATATGGTTCTGCCTGTATAGAGCGACCTTATTTGCCAACAAAGTTTGGGTTTTCACAACATGGTTTAACTGCTTTTTAATGTTTAATTTCTTATACTGCAACGTAATTTTTATTTTCGTATTTTATGTTGACTGTTTCTAACTGCTCTTTAATTTTTAATTTCTTTTTATGTAAAGCACTTTGAATGGCCCTGTTGCTGAAGTGTGCTATACAAAGAAAGCTGCCTTGCATATTCCGTTATATCCTATTTATCATTTATTATTTCTTGTATATTCTGTATGTGGGCTGTGTGTCTGATATTGTGTTGCTGTAGCACTGAAATATCCCAAATTGGGATCAATAAAGTCTATCTAATCCAATCTAACATGAGGCACACATTTCCCTAAACCGATTTAAATGAAAAGTGCAAATGCGTGCGCATGCAGTGCACTTGCCACTCGACAATAGCAGAAGAGATGCACACCCAGGACAATTTTGAAGTAGCCTATTCGAAAAGTAATCCTAAGTATTTGAAATATATTTCTTAACTTGAATAATCTAATGGAATACATTTTACGAATGACATTTTAGGGCATGTATTCAGTAATCTGTAATGGAATTTAAAAATAACCCTCCCACCACTGGCCATTTGCTCACAGGAATTACAGAACATATACTGTACCATTAATGTGACAATGATGTATTGGTGTTTGAGGAGGTTGTAATTTCTCCTGCAGCTGTTTCTGTCCAATTTAACCTATTTGTCAAAGCATCAAGTTGTTGCTGGAGGCGAAGAGATGTACAGTCTCAAACACAGTGCTGCAAAATAATTCCCTACCCTGCTCTGGTCAATAACGTTGCACCTACCCTGGAGCATTTTAGAAAACCATTCTGAAATCGGATTTGTCCATGTACCTTAGATGAAACATATCTTCTCATAACTGGATTTTGTGTTTTTTTTTGTGGTTTAGAGATCCTCTGCGCAAAACAGACTTTAAAATCAAATCTGAAGTAGTGTTTTTTCCATAAAACAACACTATCAGCACTCATTATAGGACTGTATTTATACGAAACTTCGAATCTGATTTTCCTGTTTAACCTGAAGTTTGGGATTTACTCAGCTTTGGCCTCCAGTGACAACATCTTATCTGAGCTCCGCGGAGATGGTTTTCAAATGAGTGCACTTTGGTGATTTAACCATAGAGACCTCTAATTGTTAGACCTCTAAACATTCAAGCATATCTCTGGGTGACTGTAAAATAAATGTAAAGAAAATAATAGCTGTGGGTTGATTGGAGGTTTCGTTTTCTTTCTATTTTGAAAGAAAAAAATCTCTGCATCCCCCTTCCAGTTTACCTCGCAGGGTCAACATGTCACTGTCAATTGATGTTTGTGTGATATTTCAATGAAACCTCTAACCTTGACTTTGAGATTGCAAACCAAATAAGACATAGAAATTGCCATGTCTCTCTGTTTAATTCAACCCTGTTGGTATATTTAATGAACTTGCCACTGGCAAGGAAGACAAGCTCAAACAGTTCTTCAGTTGAACCGAGGCTCTCTTTGTCTAGTCCATTTTGATTCATTTCTTCCTCTCTTAAAGTGTGTACACTGTTGAAGCCTTTGAGGGTTTAGATTTTTCACATTCTAGCATTACTCTTCACAGTTGGCACAGCTTTGATTAATTTTTTTGTGAAGAAAGAAAAGTAAACCTACAAACTCAAGACCCCAGTGTAAAACACACTTGAAGCTAGACAGGTGGATGCAATCCTTCGCAGAAGAGGGTTTGTTTTCCAGGTGTATTCATCTCTCTCTCTCTCTCTCTCTCTCTCTCTCTCTCTTTCTCTCTCTCTCTTTGTCTGTCTGTCTGTCTATAACCTAATAGTATTTCTGATCCTGGGCCAGACAGAAACAACTGTTACCCAGAGCCACTTAGAATACACAAGCAGCTTCAGCAGGCCTGCAGGGCCAAACTACCACTCCTGGAGCATGAAATACACTTGGCGTGCGAGAGGATCATGATTGTGACTGGAGAACATTTTGGTCCCATACTGTGCCATAGTGTAGGATGCCAAGGAGAATCCTGGGAGGATTTCATACCTGGGCAAGCACAAAATAAAACTCAACTCCATTACACTCTGCGTTCACTTTAACATCAGCTCAGAAGTCATGTTGCTGCAGCAGCTGCAGAGGAAGCTGTCGTGCTTTTTTGGCAAGTAAGAAATCCTTGGCATTTTACGTTTATTGTTCAATTTTCAAAATATAACACTATAAATGTAATATTCTATGTTAACATTTTGTCTCTACACACGTATCTCTAATTTAAGTTAAAAATATTCATAGGTATAAAGATAGATAGATAGATAGATAGATAGATAGATAGATAGATAGATAGATAGATAGATAGATAGATAGATAGATAAGTTCATCTATCAATTTCTCTTCAATACTGCAGTTGAGACAGAAATGTTACTTCATTGTCTTTAATTTATTAAGTGTTGTGGTCCTATCTGATCTCTTGTGGTGACAGTACATGTTAGGATGAAGATAAATGGTTTCAATGTGGTATCAATCATTGGTATCATATCATTTGAGTTTCTCTTAGATAAAGTTATTTCCAACCCGGTCTCACAGCAGTTTGTGAAACGTTGACGTTATTTTGGCCTATTGATTCGTCAACAGGGACAGGATTTTCTCGTTTATTCCGTGGTAGCCACCATGACATGGGAACATGACTAGGAGGCTGGGCTGCAGCAGCCGGCTGCCTAGACATGAACCTCTCACACGGAGAAATGAAACGCCACACGCCGATGACAACCCCAGGATGGACCGCCATATGCGGGACGAGCCACAACAACGGGACGGTTGTGGTTAGGAAAAGAACAATGGGGAAAAGAACTGCCCCGCGATATAGGAATATTTCTTAAAGGCAGCTTAAACCATTCTAGTTTTTTTTTTCATTCCATCTGAAACAATGTCACCAAATCCCACAGCATTTTATAGAAAAATAACCAAAGCCAATTTACAGTGCTGTATGTGCCTTAGCTAGGAACGTGTACTTAGGTTTACAGTGTAAAACCTTTTAAACACCCAGTAATTAAATTTTTTGTTCTTGGGCCTTAGGGTGATCAGTGTTTTTTCAGTGGTTCCCCAAATTACAAATGTATTTGTACGGTATATTTAGTTTATGTGAGTCCTTGAAGGTAAAATAAAAAATGTATTCTTGTGTAATGTGATAGTTCTGAGTCAGATGGGAAACAGATACATTTTTGACCTAATTAGACTTGTTTAAAAAAAAAATTTGATATATTTGGCAAGCATTGGTGATTTGGAGCTGAAGAGGACTTTTGGCTTTCACCCACAGACAATCCTATAATAATAATAATAATAATTGTAATAATAATAATAATAATAATGATAGTATTGATAGATTAGGAAATGGATGACAAGGTAGAAATTCATATATGACACCGCAACCGTGCAGTTTGCAAAATGAAACCTTTTTTCTTGCAAACTAGTGGCGATTTCTTTAGGACTGCAAGAAAATGTTTTTTTTTTAACACTTAAGTGCTTTGAAATTAGACAATCATTGGATTAATTCTGCGATTATGTCCCGCCCACGGACGCTTAGCGTCTTTGGGGGTCAATGAAGGAACGGGCTGGCCTGGACTCTGGGCTTCAGCGTGATGATTGGAGGGTCTGTGGAAAGACTGCATCTCCTTTTGATTAACAACTATATAAAGTGAACAAAGCGACGAGTTGAGTGTCGTTGCAGATTTTGCAAGTAATGTTAAAAGACAAACTGCTGCAACCTATTACTTGGTATTTGCTTGGTGAAAGTGCTAGCTAATTTTTATCATACGTTTCAAACAATTATACACCACATTAATTCCCACATCCCCTCCTTCTAGTTTAATATTGTTTTGTCAGAGAGTTTGTTCATGCAATCATTCATACAGTAGGCTAAGCTAGTGTTGTAGGGGTGAACTCATAGACAGTTAAAGAAATGGACCAACAGATCTCGTTGCTCTGGACAGAGATCTGTGAAGAATATTAGAAGCACTTTTCCAGTGACAGCTAAGTGTTAATGTGCAGCCTCCAACTGAGCTTGACGAGGTGCCAAGAGAAATCTCAATCACTCCCAATCAGCAGAGACAGAAAGCATAGGTATACTGTATGTAAGGAGATAACATACTGTAGGCCCAGGCTATTTATTGCTAACTGAAATGCTTGTTTACATTAGTAATTAAACCTAAACAGCTCAAAACTGTCTGCTTCTCCTGACAATACGGTGATTTGTCGACTATGCAACGCCAAATAGCTTGGTTATGAAACGAGCGGAGGAGAGGCTCACCCCCTTGGGTGAACTAGCTAGCTAGCAAACTACACACAATGGCAGAAAATGTTAATGTTATCGACCGGGTTTTGGCAAAGCCATTTGAATGTCTTCATTCAGTGGTGAGTTTCTGTAAACAACACCAGAGTACGGTCTAGACCTGCTCTTAATGGAAAGCGCAATGAGATAACTGTTGTTGTGATTTAGCGCTATATAAATCAAATTGAATTGAAATTGAATTGATTACAAGGAGAAACTTAAAATTAAACAGCAGCTTACATTAACACCTAAGATTGATTTATTAGCACCTAAGATTGATTTAATGCAAAAGATAAAGGGCAAAGTAACATCTATTTTCAGTTCTCCAAGTATGACAAAGTCAGTTGACTGACTGGAAGTGATAAGAGAAAATGTCCTGCTGGCCAGGTCTCTTGATGAAACCATCTCACAGATATGAAACATTATTATTATAAAATGTTATTTATTATTGTATAATGTATATATATTATTATTGTATAATATATAGTATTATATATAGTATTATAACATTATAAACAAATGGACATTTTTTATGATGTAGGCTGAAAATGAGCTGCCACTGCTGTCAACTGATATCCACTGATGCTCCTGCTAGATGGTAGGCAACTTCCAAGCTAACACTAACGCAAACTGAAGTTAAGTGAAGATGGGATGGGTTAGCAAGGCACCCCTAAATGTGAAATGTTTAGGTTTGAGTTACGATTAGGGTATGTTTGACAGACAACAAGATAATCGAACAATTAGGGCAGGGCAATGGAATAAGAACTTTGAAAATATCTTTTTATTTCACTGTGTTTAACGTGTGTTTGGCAGCGGTGTTTTTGAGAAGCATCTTGCTTTTCTTTTTTGCTTGTTTTTTTTGTTGAATTTCCATTAAACACATTTCTTGTTGGAACCTGAAACAAGGGCTTTAACAATAGGCAGCTTTCAGAGACGAGAAGGGAATAAGAAATGCAAAGTTAGCCAATCGGAGAACTTGAGTCAAACTGCAATTTAGGTACAAGAGCAAGCCATGTTTGTTAGATTTACATAACTATCAAATGCTTCATGCTGTAAAGCTGATGAAAGCATGAGTTAAGCTGGTCGTGACATGTGGTCTCCTCATCACTTAGTTTTTCAGGTTTATCAAGAAGGACAGTATTATTTGTTATTATGTCTCTCTTATTCCTCT
The DNA here is from genome assembly GCF_013103735.1 of Etheostoma cragini. NCBI lineage: Eukaryota > Metazoa > Chordata > Actinopteri > Perciformes > Percidae > Etheostoma > Etheostoma cragini. The sequence continues at coordinate 22,383,131 of NC_048414.1, forward strand.
TGGGAAGCTTAACTCCCCCTTGAACCTTCAAAAACAAGCTCCTATTAACTAGACGTAGGGGGAAAGGGGATAAAGCCAGATGGCATGAGACTGCTGTATGTTTCTGTTTAACTATGTATGTGTTTGCAGGTCTGTTTGTACAGTGTTTGAGTGTCTGTATGAATTGTGTGTGTTTTAAACAGAGAGACTAATTAAAATGCAGATAATATGCATGATGCACAGGCAGTTTAAAGATATAATTATCAAAAAAAGACTTTCAGGCCTCTGAACATGCACCTAGAAATATTCAACCCCTGGCAGAGCAGACAGGGAGAAAAAACAGGAAAGTCTGTAGACTTGTGGAAGAAAATGTACACAAAAGTTTATATCCATTTACACCAGTCCCGTTTCTTTGGGGGTAGCTATATCCAAAACCACAGCAGGAGCAGAGGAGACAGGAGCATGAGAAGGTGGAGGCAGCCTGCCAGATGGTCAGCGCACCCCCTTAGAGACTCCTGGCTGATCTCTTCCTGGTTGGGAGAGCCGTGCGGGGAGACTGAGGCCACTGGGTAGTTGTTGCGGTTGGAGCACATGTCGTAGAGGTTTCCGGAGAACTGCATCTTTTTGGATTCCTGGCGGAGAGATTCCCAGACAGCTGCTGCTTCATCCGGACAGCCGGCCATCGCCACGTTGGCACAGTCATGGAACTCATCCCACGACCTGAAGAAGGGAAGGAGTAAGAAAGAGATAAGGAGACAGGAGGACACTTTCCCACAAGAAGACATACTTTATTAATCCCGCAAAGGGGAAATCACATTTTTAATTATTCTTTACTAGTGCTGGGTACCAAATCCAGTTTTTCTGGGCACAAACCAAATCGCCTCTATAGTAGGCTACTAAGCAGGGCTGTCGTCAGATGCGTAACTATTGGTAAGCAGGGTATGCGTTTGCTTACGGGCCCAGACCAATCGGGGGCCCGTGTGACTGGAAGATACTGATTAACAGTGATATTATGTCAACATTTGCAGCATCTTGAGCCTTTTTGGTAAGGTTCCTAGGAAATCTCAGCCCAGAGTAATTAATTAATTAACAGGAGCAGCAGCAGACAGCAGCTTGGTTCTGCTCTCTGCTCTGACCACAGTACAAATCTGCTCATTAACTATACAATGTTTCCCCAACAACCCATCCACTAGTAATCAGAATGGTATTTTTTTATGACTCGATCTTTAGGTAAACTGGTTGCTGGACACTGGTTGCTGAAAGCATTCAAATACAATACAAATTACGTGTCCCTGTAATCCGTTATGGTTACAATTTAAATAGTTGGTATTCAGAATACAGTTACATTATTGAAATCATTAGATTACAAGAAGATACTTCTGTTTCACAACTTTATTCACCATCTAAATTAATTAAGGCAACTCCATGCATTTCCCGGAAGCCCCGAAATTAAAACAAAAAAAATGAGCTTTTTGCGTAATGATAGAGATGGAACCGGAAACCGGGGCCAGGGCAGCAATGCGTTTCTATCTTGGAAATTCAAACAGCGTTTCACATTGAAGAAAGAACAGGGAGAACGAAATATAACTTTCAGTGCAACCTCCTTTCAGCGTCCAAATTACTCCACCTCCAACCGGAAGCATCTTAAAGGTCCCATTACATGGTGCTCTTTGGATGCTTTTATACAGACCTTAGTGGTCCCCTTATTCCATATCTGAAGTCTATTTGCCAAAATTCAGCCTTGGTGCAGAATTACAGCTGCTAGAGCCAGTGCCAGAATGTGTTATCTTAGTATGTGCCATTTCTGAGTCTGTAACTTTTGAGGAGGAGAGGGGGAGGGGGCAAGGTGGAGGCTGGGCATGTAGCCTTGCCGACTGCCAATTTGCATGTTTGAAGGCCATAATGTCTGTCTCCCAGGGGTGGGCCGAATTCTCAACAGGCAAAGTAAAGAAAGGGAGGGGAAACTCCAGATTTGCCCATCTGAGCTTTTTTGAAATTTTCTGAAAGGCAGAGCAGTATACCCAGGACTCGATCTACACCTTTTGTCATTTCTAGCCACTGGGGGGCCATACCCAGGCTGGGGGAACTCATATTAATGCTAAAAACCTCATACAGTTTAATTGTCATGCCATGGGACCTTTAAAGTAAGTTATTTCTTTCAATTACGTTACTCAGATTGAGTAACGTAACGGAATATGTTACAAATTACATAATTTGGCCATGTATTCTGTATTCTGTAACGGAATACGTTTTGAAAGTATCCTTCCCAACACTGGCTAAACCCAGGTACGAAGCTAGCATGTTGTTTGAATCATGTGTGTTAACATGGACATAAATATTGCAGTTATAAGGTTTATCCGGTTTTTGATCATATCATGTCAAAACATCATCATATGATGTTTACATGGCACGCAGAGAAATCAGGTTATTCATTATCGTTGTACAGGCTCGCTAACAGCTGTCTGCTCTGAGCACATCCATCCACCTCTCTCCCTCTCTCCATCTCTCCCTCTCTCTCTTACAAAATGCTTCAGTAAAATATTTTCATGATCTTATCATTATGATATGATAAATGAACGCCAGCACACTCCCATATAAATATTGAAATATTATAAGAACAGCTGATTTCTGGTGCAGTAAACAGATTCAGTTGGCGGGCGGTTCTGGTGCTTAATAAGAAGATAAATAAATAGAATCCTGCCGGCACCACTGGTAGGGAGTAATGTTTATTTACACTGCCGCCACAGCTTTAGTCTTGCTCCACCCCAGCTGGATACAGACATTTTCAGCGCGTTCATTAGCAATGTACACAACAACCCTGAATGAGGGACATGCCATGTTTTTCTTGAATTTTCAACTTGGCCTAAATGCCCTGTCATTTGACATTTTAGTGGCCATGACATGTGACACCTTAAGTATGAAGCACACTGGCAAATAATCTCCTAGAGACACATGATTATGTGACTAGTGTATTTAACTAATGAAGATCTAAACAGACAAATCTGAAAACAAACTGGTGGTGATGCAGTGAGAGTGAAACATCCATCCTTTCACTGAATAAATCCAATTCAATCTGTCCCTCCCCTGAGTTTTCTTTGCCGTTGCCAAGAGACCATCTGCTGATCTTCACTTCTCTGGGAGCAAAGGTTGCCCTGTGGGTTAGACTAAAACGTGAAAGCCTTCATTAGTTCAGGGAATGGAAAAGCTGTCATGAACTGGGTGTTTGTTGAACCCCCGATGTGTTATAACCATCCATTTGAAACAATTACTCAGACCTGAGAAGAGTAACAATAAGGGGAAATGAAATGTAAAAAGGAAAGAGTGAAGAGGAGGAAGGAAATTTGATGAAGGGGAGACAGAAGAAAGTCATCTTACACAGCGCTCTTTTGGACACAAACAATCTTTTTTCAGTGAATCATAGCATTACAATTTATTCCAATAACCTTCAAGCTCCACAACCAAAGCTGAGTCTATCTAACTTTAATTGGCTGCTAATTCTTCCTCTCATCATGAATGTGTTGGCTAAGTTGTCTCTCAGGAAAAACTGGCTGAGTGTTAAGTAGAAGAAGAGAGAAGGAGGGCAGGTGGAGAAAGCAGAAGCAGATGGCTCTGTTTGAAATGAGCCTGACACAAAACACGTAAAGTACCTCGACACAAAAGAACATTTAAAAATTCCATTTAATTAATATCAACAACATGCCACTTTCTCAGTTTCATAACAGAGGCGCTCTGTGTATGTCAGCCAGGCAAACAAGACATACGTCAGTTTTGTTCTGTACTATGGGTTCATGTTAGTGAAGGCCATCACAAAGCTCTTATTCCTGCCCCGAGAAACCCGGTTGAACCATGAGAGCGGCTTTCCCAGAAGCCATGCACCTGAAAGCCGTTGTTAACTCCGTCCATACAGCTGACAAATTCACATGGCCTTCAGAAGAAAAGGACGTATCATCCCTCTACAACACATATCCTTGTATCCTCTCTCCTTGCATTATTTCCTTGTGACGCAAGGAAGGGAAACCAGTGAAGGTAACATAGATGACATTTAAGGACTTTGGATATACCCAAGGACCACATTGTGTTGACGCTAGTCTCGCATTAATGCAATACTAATAAATTATAATAATTTGTACTTTATTAATTCTGCAAGGTAAATTACAATGTTTTCACTCAGTTGTTTCACTCACACTACACATAGGCCTGTGATAAACAAATGCACTAATGGAGAGATGTCAGAGTGAGGGGGCTGCAGTTGTCGATGGACTGGCACCCCGAGCAGTTGGGCCTTGCTCAAGAGCACCTTGGCAGTGCCCAGGAGGTGAACTGGCACCTTTCCAGTTACCCATTCACTAGCAGACTTTGGGGGCTGGGGGTATGGGGACTTTAACCAGCGTTCCCAACCCAAATCCCTACAGACTGAGCTGCTGCCACCCTAACAGACATCCAGAGGAATTTCCGGCGGCAACGGAGCAATCCCAGAAGGGGAACGTCGTGGAAATTTACTTTTTTGATGCTAATCCTTAAAATAACAGTCTGGCATACTCTCATTTTCACAAGATGGATTTCAAATCAATCCGAACAGAGCTTTGTCCATGTGTTAAGCTTAGTCCACTGTTTAGTAAACTTCTCCAGCAATTGTCCAATTATAGCTTAGAAACTTTTAACTTTTTTATCATACTTATAATACTAGGACTAACTGACCCTACATTGCAATACAAGAACAGCAGTGGGGATGCTGACTTTCTGCCATGGACATGTAGCTGTAGCTTTAGTGTTTTTGGTTTTCAAAAGAACAACAGATTTAAAGAGTAACCATCTTGGTAACACTAAAATACATCTGTGAAGGTTTTTTAGTTATACAGGGAAGAGGTTTTTTAATTTAATTATTACATTACATTTACTGAAAAAATTTATTTTTAAAAACTAGAAAGAGCTCAATGAATAAAGGAATATAGCAGGTTAATTAACGAACATTACAATAACACGTTTTTCCTTTGTCAAAGGTTTTCAACTTTCAAAGAGAGTTTTCCACTGATTACCTTCTTACAGCACCAAAAAACATTGGTTAGCAAGACCAGTGTTTATTGGCTGTCTCTGTGTGTCACACACGCTGCATTCACACAAAGTCAAAAGAATGAGAAAAACAGGACTAAGGGCCTGCTTCCATTGCAAAGCTGAGCTATTTATATCATGGATCTATCTCTGTAAACAAATAAATGAAACTAATATCAAACTTCTCATCGGAGTTCAGGTTTGGCTCTGAGTTTTTCTTTAACCATATACACAGCAAACACAGCAGCTTTGTACTTGTTCTAAGGTAAGTAGATGAACGTGCAATACGTCATACCAAAGGAAAGATAGAAAGAGAGAAACAAAGATCTAAAGTATTGGTGAGGCTGGCTGCCTCTGAAAGGAGCAGTTTATCAGCAGAGATTTATTACTGTAGTTGGAGAGGGATTGATCACCAGAATCTAATTCAGACAAATAAGATGAATCACAATTGGATTTTTGCAGTCCTACTTTGAGATGCCCTGAAGGCAAAGTGTAGCTGTAACTCTCACCAAAGCCTACACAAGAAGACTCTGAAAAGACTTAGAAAAGACTAAAGTCTGACACCATATCTGAAGACAATCTGTCATAAAGTCACTGAAGTTTAAGTCACAAATCACAAGATTTTGCAATGACTGGGTTACACTTTGAAACACAACAACTACATCCATTTAAAAAACAGTTAACCAAGCTAGCTTGCTACCGCTAGCATTAGCTGGTAACTTGAGGGAAAGTTTGACAATTTTCTGTTCTGCCGTACATGGAGATGAATGGCAGCAGTACCTAGACTCGTGTTGGATGACTTGCTTCAGAAGAGTTGAAAATTGGCAACATCCCTCTTTAGCATTTAGTTTAGCACGATGCCATGGCAAACATACAAAACTCCGCTCTACCCTGCTCCCTGTTTGGTGCTGGAGACAGTGTTCGAATTATACTGTGAGCCTCGGGGGGTACAGCTATTTTTATTTTTACTGATGGTGTCGTACGCTCATTTGCATGTTGATTACATCAACACACAATACTTCGCACAAAGCAAATTGGTTATGTCAGCAAAGTTAGAAATGTTGAGGAAAATAACCACCAACTCACTATGGGAATTTGTATTAAATTAAAAATGATTACTTAGGGAGCTTATATTTGGAGTAAAAAAAAATACGTACTAAGGGAGGGAGAAAGATTGAGAAAGAATTCTTAAAAAGGCTGGCTTGCGGCGTCTGTCTCCTTTTCTTAAAACATCCATGGTCGCGTCCTGCTGGCTGTCCTACCTACACCGGCCTCAGCCCCCTATCCCCCCTTCCCTTCTACCTGCCTGTGCAATGCCGCTGCACATGAGGAGAAAGCATTGAGAGGCGGGACTGCTCCTCAGTCACAGAACAGAAGAGAAAGAAGACTGCTTTGGCGACCACAAGAGAGAAATACCTTTCGTGGTCGCTGGGCAGTATTTGTCACTAGTCACTTTTACGAAAACAAATGTCGCTAAAGGGGGTCTAAAAAGTTGCTAAATCTAGCAACAAAGTCGTTATGTTAGAAACACAGCAAAGGACACAGTCTGAACGTACCAGAGAAATAGTACAGCCCAATGGGGATTGAGGGTTTGAAAATATATTGGAAATTTGTCTGCAACAGTGGAATTGCTTAAAATGTAATTTGGTGCCAAAAATGAACTCTTACCGCCCTAAACCTTTTTAACAAATAAGAAGTTACAAGTTTTCTTATGTGTAGGCCTACTAAGTTTCATTTTGAGGATAGTTGTTGAGTACAAGTAGCCTACAGATATGCAAGGACAGACACATATACTTTCTCTCTCCCTCTGACAGATCACCCAGTACTATCTTCCCTCTTTGCTGTCACATACTGTACACACACATAATTTCTTCACAGCCAGCAGAGTGAGGAAGGCAGTCAAGAACACACTCACATGCAGCTTTATAAATTAGCACCAACCACCACTGGAGTCCTGGGACTCCCTTAATGACTCTGCGTTTGTGTGTATGTGTGTGTGTGTGTGTGTGTGTGTGTCTTTGTGTGTTTGGCCTGTATCCAGGGCTAAAACACTCCAGTGGTCTAGCTCTGACAGCTGGAGGAGGACTGCTGCTTACCTGCTGCCGTGGGAGTTGCAGCTGATGGAGGGGAGAGGGTGGGGGCTGCCAGCATCTGGCCATTGTATGTGTGTATCCATGTGTGCGTGTGTGTTTGTACATTTGAGAGTGTGTCTAACAGCAAGAGCCTGAACAGAGGCAGAAAAAGTTAAAGATGGCGGCATGTGCAGCGGTGCAGTTTTTGGTGTGTATGGGTCTGTTGTCCGTGTATGTGTGTGTGTGTGTGTGTGTGTGTGTGTGTGCGTTGGTGTGTGTGCGTTTGTGTTTGTGCATGTCTGTTCAAGTCACAGGTGGTGCAGAGACAGCAGAAACACAGTGAGGACACTGACAGACAACCAACTGCTTTCAAAATAATAAAACCTCCTGAGAATGCGTCTCCTCTGCTGCTAACATGCTGATGCTGACATCTGAAATCCTCCAAACCCCAGCTGAACCTTTTCCTCCGTTGTTTCTTGGCTTAGAAAGAATGTACACAGCAATATGGTCATCTGGATGTTGACTACGTTTCATGGTTCTACGTCACAGGATACGAGTATTTTATTGACAACTAGGGCACTATTTCTAAGCAAAGTTGTTTCAGGATATTAAAGAATGCAATAGAGTGCAATAAAGGAGAACAGAGAAGAGTGAAACAGCAGAGCAGAACATATGTGCATAACTTGAGAGGTTATATAGATAGAGTATGTTCATCTTGTATACTGTGCTTGAGAGAATGTTTGAAAAGAACCAACTAGAGCAGAATTTCTAACCTTTGGGGCCAGGACTCCATGGAATCACTTGATATGTAAATGCAAAATTACAGGACAAATTTAGGATTAATATATTGTTACACATAAAGGGACATGAAACGTCACCTTTCTTTGGGAGAAGGAGCTGAATCTTGTGCGGGAGGCGGAGCGCTACCATTTAGATCTCGTGGGTCTTACCTAAACGCACAGTCTTGGTTCTGGAATTGTACTCCTAAATAGTGGATGGACTTTGATCTTCTTTGGACCAAACATAAGGTTGGAGTATTTAACCTTTTTGGAGATCCTTAATGGAGTGCTGTATGGAACTCCAGTAAGGAACTCAATAGTTCTGCTGGGAGACTTCCACGCCCACATGGGCAATGATGGAGATACATGGAAAAGCGTGATTCGGAGGCCTCCCTGATTTAAACCTGAGTGGTTATTTGTTGCTCGACTTCTGTGCTAGTCATGGACTGTCTATATCAAACACCACGTTCAAACATACGGATGCTCAAAAATGATGACCTATGATTGATTTTTTATAATTGTATCTGATCTGGGGCCGCATGTTTTGGACACTTCAGTGAAGAGAGGGGCGGAGCAGTCAACCGATCCCCATCTGGTGGGGAACTGGGTCAGAGGGTGGACAGACCTGGTAAGCCCAAACAGGTAATACGGATGAACTACAAACGTCTGGAGGAGCTCCCTGACCAACAGACTTTCAACTCACACCTCTGGTGGAGCTTTTTGGGCATCCCTGTGGAGGTTGGGGGCATTTAAC
>NC_048414.1:22391863-22432647 GCF_013103735.1 Etheostoma cragini
TGGAACCAGCTCTTCACTCTCGCAAGGATCCTGGAGGGAGCCTGGGAGACAGTATGGGGTCCCTTTGCAGGGCCATCCAATCCCTGTATGCCCAGAGAGCTGTGTCCTGGTTCTCGGCAGTAAATTGGACACCTTTCAGGTAATGTTGGCACCAATCCTCTTTGTGATATTCATGGGCAGAATAAAAACGCCTAGTCATGATAGGGAAGTGTTGCAGTTCAGTGGGTTGGGGATCTCATAGCTGCTTTTTGCAGATGATGTGGTCCTGATGTCAACGACCTTCAGCACTAAATGGATTAGTTCAATCCTATCCATCAAGACCTAGAACTATTCCTTTAAATATTTCACTGGTACCACGACAGTTTAGGTCTTAGCCCCAGTATGTTGATCATGTGGTTTGTGTGGCCTTGTATAATCACATTTGTTCTGGTATGGCATTCTTGATTATTATATTAACATTGTATTTTTTGTGATGTTTACAATTTAAAAATGAGACATTCAAGCCCTTTGAAAGAATTGTCATGAAATGACTAGTCTGGATAAACAGAAGTTGAATTTCCAGGATAATTGCCTGACATCAGAAGCGTCCCTTAAATTGTGTTCTGTGTTGCCATATTTTTAAACTTGGTTTGCTTCTGGAAAACAACAAACTACGAGCTAGCAAGCTACATGCTGAAGACTGGCAAGTTTGTAAGAAGATTTGCATCGTGCAACAAGGCAGGCCTGCTTGATTCTTTTGATGAATGGTTGAAAATATTTGCAATGAATATGTTTACGACATTTACTCTCTAACTGGGTTGTTTTGAGACCGATTGGTCGGGATTGCCGTAGACGTAGTAGCCTACACAAGGTGATACACTGGTAAGAGAAACACATTTTTAACAATTTATCAAGTTACTTTAAATAGCTCCGGTTACTGTATTGTGTGAAGTCTTAACTTCATTTAATATTGTATGTGGCGTTTTTTTGTGCAAATTTTCCACCAAAAAAGCTGTGGAGATAGATCTGGAAATGCAAGACTCTGACATTTTTAAACAGTTTAACCTGTGGACCACTTATAAGTCAAAACATTTTTAACAAAACTACTAACAAAATAATGTCCCAGACCAGTTCCTGAGAGTTTTTTAAATTATTATTATTGTTATAGTCAGTGTTGGAAGTAACACATTATAAAAGTAAAGCAATTAAAGTAATGAATTCCTTTTTGTTGTAATGCAGTAATATAACTAAGCGAGTATTGTAATAAATATTATACTCGCGAGTTACAGTCTCAGTAAAGCAAGTTACCACTCATTTCAACGCAACATTTAGTGGTTGTTTTAAGAATTCACCAACACCACACATTTGAAACATTTCTTCACAGGAAAAAAACGCAGTGAGTATTATTTCCTGTTGCTGTATTCCATGGTTAAGATGACTGCATGGACGGATACATTTGCGAGATGGATATTAATTTCAGGAGTTATTATGCTGCGTTGAAGCGAGGTGCTGTTATATATCACAACTAGTAAATAATGTAGAGAGTGACTTGTAATCAAACTATAATTGACCATTTCCTTTAGACTGTTTTAAACTACACAACATGGATTTCTTATTCAAGAGCTTTAAACAAACATTTTACAACAATGCCGTGCTTCATTACAACTGTAAGGTACTTTTACTTGAGTATTTTCCTTCTCCAACTTGCCTATTATACGTTCAAATTATATTTTATAGAGATAACTACTTTGTATATTCATATTAATTATACAAAATTGTATGAATAATCCATGATGTATTATAGAGGATAAAAAGGAGACTTTATTGAAAGTCACAAGCTAGCTTCCAAGTCAAACTTCTGCTCTTATTTGGTGAAAATAAGTAATGCAGTAGTGCAACACATTTCAATTCAGAGACAGTAATATTGTAATAAAACTCATTACTCTCAAATGACAGTAACTAGTACTCTATCATGTATTACGTGTTGAAAGTAACTTGCCCAACACTGATTATAGTGTCAAATTAGCTTAGAACATTTAACAAATAGACCCATGTTTCACTGTCATCCTTAATATCAGAGCTGGAAATAACTCAGCATGGATATAAAACCTGTCTAAAACATCAGTTAGGTTACGGGTATTTTTTTCACATCCTGCAGAAATCCCAAAAAGCGCCGTATTCTGTCCAAGGTTGTTGTACTTAGGGATAAAAAAAAATAAAAAAACTCTCATCTCTGGCGAATTGCATGAATTGAAAAGAAGGAAAGACATGAAAAGAAGTTAGCTATTCCAGAAGATGAGTTTGACAAAGCTTTTATATTAAAATCATCACACGTGAGCTGCTGTGGCCTTCATCAGGGTTACCGTGTTGACATGCTTCACGAAGACTTCCTTCCCCTTGTTGAGGGGAAGAAAAATATATCTATTTTTCACCCACAAAAGACTTGATCTTTAATCCGCAGTTGCAGTATATCGGCAGTAGAGGTTTAAGCAGTAAGTGACTATTTTTATACATGTTAAATAACCTATTTCCTGTAGAATTTCTGAGCAGTATTTTACAAAGCTATAATCACACTTTCTCGTAGCAGTTTGTTTTGTAGAAATAAAAAAGAAAAGAATTGAAACTCATCCTCCTTGCTCCTCAAAATAATTTCTCAATCTACATGATAACATAAAGAAATGCACGACTTGGGAATATTGTGCTTTTTTTGTTTGGCAGCAGTTTAAATCCTAACTGCTGCATCCTAAATGAGCTGAAAGTGACTTTTAAGTGAGGAAGGAATAGGAGTAGACGCTGCAATGAGATGCAGTGACAACATGAATGGCCTTATCTAAATCTGTAGAGAATAAAAATATAAAAGCAAATAGAAAGGCTGCTGTGGAAGACGACTGAGTGAAAGCAAACTAAACCTTGAGAGAGAGAATTTTCTGATAACAATTGGTAGACTCCAGCTTTTGTTTGTGCAACCAAGGAAACAAATGCCACATTATTTACTGTTTATACTTTATACTTTGGGTAAAAGATCTAACTGAAGAGTTTTCTCAGTTATGCTTTGACTACATCCTGTCATTTAGGAGAAACCTCTCTTCAGACTGTCCATTTTAATGTTGTTTTTTACTTTGTTTTTTTATTGCATAGCTTGTGTATTCGGACGGAATTCATCTTTCAGATGACAAACTATCTTTCATTGTGAATTTTTATTGATCCACATTTAAAGTGTCACTAACACTGACACTGCATGTTTAATTTGGATTTTTGAGGAAGGGCGACTTAACTCTTCTATATAGTATTGGGTTTGTTGAAATCTCAAGCTGACTTGACAAAGTGTAGGCTACTTTAATTTGTGATACGCCAAGGACAGGACCTTCTTAACCATGTGGTTACTGGGAACTTAGTCTTGCATTACCAGACCTTCCTCCACAGCGCCATGGAGGAGGGTCTGGTTAGTCCACCCAGCATTCCAGGATGGTAGAGAAAAGTGCTCTGGTGTTTTAGCATTTCTTTAAACCACTCACAATCGTCTTGGGCGGTGCTAAACCCGAAACAACGACGTCTCTGCAAAATAGCCTCAGGAAGGAACTTGTTTTGGTGGAACGTTGTACGTTCAAAAGTTGTTTTAGTCGTGCAACAGAAAACTCTGATGGATGGTCTGGATTTACCCTGCAGAGATCTGAGGAGCAGTTAACCATAGTCCTCAGAAATCCACCGAAGTTGAAAATGCCAACGCAAAGGAAGTAGAAGGTAACAGAACATCCGGCCAAAACAAAAGCCAGTGGAAGTGGAACGTTGTGGATGTAGACTACAAGGGACTAAGTAAGTATTCATTTAAACACCAATGTGGATTCCCTAAAACGTATGAGCTTGTTGCACCCCTCGTTAAAGAATACTGACCAAACTAAAAATGATTCATTTTTAATTATCTTTTGTGTATTTATTCAGTTAGCCATTCATGTATACTATCTGTAATTTTAACTTCCCAAAATGATTCTCCAAAAGCCCTCCACACACTATTGTTATTTTTATGATGTTGATATTATTATTTTAAAACGGCTGTAATCATATGTAATCTCTCAGCAGGATTTGAAACAACTAGTCCATGCTTTTATCTTCAGTAGACTTGACTACTGTAACGGTGTCTTTAAAGGTGCCCCTTAAAAATCAGACAGCTGCAGCTGATTCAGAACGCTGCTGCTCGAGTCCTCACTAAGACCACGAAAGCAGAACACATCACTCCAGTTCTGAAGTCTTTACACTGGCTTCCTGTGCCTCAAAGGATTCATTTTAAAATACTTCTGCTAGTTTATGAATCACTTAACGGTTTAGGTGCAAAATACATGTTTGATTTGCTAGTAAACTATAACCCATCAAGACCTCTCAGGTGGTCTGGGGCAGGTCTGCTTTCTGTCCCCAGAGTCGGAACTAAACAGGGAAAAGCAGCGTTCATTTTCTCTGCTCCACATATCTGGAACAAACTCCCAGAAAACTGCAGATCTGCTGCAACTCTCAGCTCTTTTAAATCAATGATGAAGACCTTTCTTTTTGATGTTGCCTTTCTTTAAATGGTTGCTCATTTCTTATACTGAACTGTATGACAATCAGCAAGGGTAAGATCTAAATGAAATGACTTGATTAGACAGTGATTTGACTGTTTTCATTAACATTTCTAAACAATAACGCGATAAAAAGGGGACATTATTTATCAAACATATATTGAAGTGAACTGAGTAACTTGGTGCCTTTTGGGATGTTTTTGTTACCAATTTGCAAGATTATGGTTGTTGCCATTCTGGGGGTATTTCTGAACAGGAAATCAATGTATGTCTGAGAAGTTCTCCAACATGAGTGTGACAAGAAACAGTTGGAGATGTTCAGGATTTTGCAAAGTTTGCCGTGATAGAACTAAGCCTTATAGTGAGGACTATATAGTAGTGTAAAGAGAAGTACTTCCACTCTTGGTTGTGGTAACCAGAGTACAAAGTCCCATGATCGTGCGGGGCCCGTGGTGTATGGTTTTGCCTGTGTAGGCATTTCTTGCAATAAGACCACCGGTATGACACCTGCAATTATAAATGGTATTCAATCAATATTCTAACTTGGAGTGTATAAATTAACCAATAAGTATAGGAAAATTAGATTTAGCTACATTGATACAGATCCACAGATTTGACCCAAATTCTGCATTTATTTCAGAGAAAAATCTATTGTCACATCCTTACTGGAAACCACACATTCAGAAGGACCAAACTGATCCAGGGACTAAGCCAAATAAAAACCAGTCAGCAGCATTGTATCATCCTCCTAATCGATAGGCCTTAGGGGCAGGCCGGAAAGTTATCTTTACTATTATTGATGCAGTAGACATCATTTTCTGGGGTTTTACTGATTCATTAATAAAGTTCAAAGAAACAACTGATTTTAGACACTCTTCTACTCTGTCAGAATATCTGCACTGCAAATTATTTGGTTATTACCAAGATAAAAAAAACATATCTTGTTTTAAGAGTTAATTTCTTATTTTAAGTGTTCAACTTTACACTATAATCTTAAATCAAGCATGTTTAACAAAGTAAAATTATCTTGCTGCATGGACAGGTAATTTCACTTGTTTTGAGTACCTTTAATCGCGTTAACTAATCAATTAATTAACGCCGACAATTTTTTTATCGCGCGTTGACGCAGTTTTTATTATTTCTTTATTATTGTAAAAGTTTGTTGCTCATAGGCTTTGTAAGACCTGAGACCGAGAGACTCGCCCACCAGCAGAAACAGCGCCTCTGAGTCATATTTATCAACCACACAACACAGAAAGTCACCAAAAGTTGCAACTAAAAGGTAACGATTTAGCAGTTACGGAGGTCTCTTCCAGGTCTCTCTACCCTCTACAGGTGATTTTCTATCCAGCCTTGAACTTCCAGCCTTTTTTGGGGTCGTTGAGCATTAAATCCAAACTGTTACATCCAAGATTTATCCACTTTATGTCTATAATTCATCGCGTTTTGGCTCATTTATGCCGCCGGCTCGCGGCTCCGTGTCTGCTCTCTGTTTAGGGAAGTAAAGTCAATAGAATGCCCATATATGGGAGACGACGTCATGCAAAGAGTATGGAGGGTGAAAGATGCCAATACTCCCAGTCAAACTGGCTAGTATGCACTCAAAAATGCTATAGTGCACAAGATAGATATTTAACGTTTTATAGAGGATAATGGCCTCACTGGTTTGAGATTTGGCAAATATTTATATTATATATTATATATTTGGGCCTTTTTTGAAGAAATGTAAATAGTATGTGCTTTATATGAGTTAAAATGTTTATTATGTTTATTTTTGCATATAGAAGAACTGTTTTAGACACACAAGTGCTCGTTGGCATAAGTAAATGTCCTGAGGTCAAAAGCGGCTGGACTTTCTTTGAAAGAATGTATGTATTTTGTCATCTGTATAAATTATGAGGATTATCTCTTCACATTGTGACTCCCAAGACATATGAGAAGTGTTTTATAGGTTGTACTGCTCTGTCTGTGATATGAATACATAACTGGAAGATTCATGTTCCATTTTATTTATTTGTTTGTCTTTAAGGTCCTACAACCATTTTTAACATTCAAGTGACCTCATTGCAACCCAAATATTCTAATAACTCAGCTTGTCCTGAAAAAATGATGTTCATATCTTGACTGTAGACAACAGTGTTGATGATTTACAAGCTTTTATATAAAATAAATCCAGACAGACAATGAACTGTAAAAATGGCCTTAGGGTTCAGAGGGTTAAGTTGAGATGTACGCTAAATATTTTATTTAACTGCTACTTTATAAACAAAATGCGGGTAAGTTTTTGCAGAGCAAATGTTACGGCACTTTTATTCATATGGCAGAACGTTTAAAAAAAAATGGCACTATACACACTACTTTTTAATTTATTATTTCATTTTGCGATTAATCGCGATTAATCTGGGAAATTATGTGATTCATCTCGATTAATAATTTTTATCGCCGCCCAGCTCTAATAATAACATACATTATATTGGCTTATTGCTATTATTCAGCGTGATTCTAACATTAATAAACTATTGTTATTACTTCTAATATCCTATGAACTCTTTATGACTTTGCCTAGATGTAAAGAGATACAGATTTTTCATCTGAACATCCCCTGTTCGTCTTAAAGCTGCAGCAAAAGGTTACTGTTTATTCTATTATGCCTAATTATTCTGTATTTTAGGCCCACATATTTCCTTTTCACCTCACCTCCTCTTGATCCAAAGTGAATGATTGCATATGCATACAGCCTATTGTGACTATGCGGAATAAAAGCAGCGCTGCACTCCTGGGGGAGCTCTGACAATGGAGCAGCCTTGGCCTAGATGCAAATCACAGTTTCCAATACAGACTACACTGTAGCATGTATGTGTGTGTGCACGCTTGCGTGTGCACGTGCATGCGGATTTTCAGAGGGGAGCGCCCTGCTACCTCCTCATTAGGTGGCTCTGATAGAAGCGCTAAAACCATGTTCCTGATTGGAGAGAGGGAGGGAGGGAAGGAGCTGAAAAGAAAAACAGTGGAGGGATGGAGGACGGTGAAAAAAGACGAGAGAAGGGAGAAAACAAAGAGGAGGAAGAAAAAGAGGGAAACCTAAATGGGGAGGAGAAAATGAGTGAAAAGTAAGAGAAAGAACAAGTGAGGTGAGGACACAGAGAGTGTAGATTGGGGATAAACATGCATGTGGACATGTGGATTATGTGTGTGTGTGCGTGTGTTTGTGTGTGGAAGAGAGACCAAGAGAGAGAGAGAGAGAGAGAGAGAGAGAGAGCTCTTATATGTCCCTGCATTAGGCCACACTCACACTAAAGGTGGCTGGGTTGCAGGATTAGTAGTTTAATTGGTACCTCAAGGAATAGAAGAGATTTAACAACAGTGAAGTGGTAACACTAGTGGGCTGCAGGGCCATGGTGACACACACACACACACACACACACACACACACACACACACACACACACACACACACACACACACACACACACACACACACACACACACACACACACACACACATACAGTTGTTACTCCACTTGTAAGAAAAAGCAAAGCCATTCCGTTACCCTCCTTTTAATCACGGTTGAGCCCAAACTGTTGAAAACAAGAATCCTTTTGCATTAATTCACACAATATACACATGCACTCATCATTGTCGTATGGATGACGCAGAGTTAAGAGTTACGCAAAAGTGCTTGTCAGATTGGTTGCACAGCTTTGGAAAACCCCTCCCCCACACCTGGAAGTTTGAAACAGCTTTAATAATCTTTACTTTCTGTTGAGGTCAGACAACACATCATAGCTGTTTTGAGCTAAATGCTAATTTCCACTTGCTAACACGGTGTCTCTATATCAGACGGCAGCGCAGCCCTCTTCAGACAGACCCAGATTCTGCTGCCGCCTTCAACCTGCACTCAGCGCTCCGGGAGTCCTGAAAGTAGAGTAAAGCTCAAACCAAGATATCAATGAGATGACTGAGACTGCTAGGAGAGGCTAGCAGAAGGATATATTTAGGACAACTTTATTAGGTTTTCCTTAAGGACTATAATGGCACGCTTGTAAATCTCAACGAAAATATGCCTTAAACCAGTGTTTCTCAACCTTATGGTCCACGGAGCGGTACCAGAAAAAAAATAAAAATGCTGGTTGTCCATGCTTGTTGTCCATTTTATCGTGTTTTATCACACCTTAAAAACCGTTCCGTGAAGATATGTCTTACATGAAACTGGTCCGTGGCGCAAAAAAGGTTGGGAGCCGCTGTCTTAAACAAAAGGAAAATCCTCCCTGGATTTCCTGGAGTCACACACGGTGAGCTGAGCAACAACACTTCCCTGTGAACTATCTAAATGTCAGTAAGAGGTGAAATATTGAGTGTACATGCCATTGTTTGCAAAAGCTTCATTTATAATGCAGTAAGAAAAAAGTGCTGGTCCCAATTCATGTTATATCGCATAAAATAACTACCTTAAATATTAGCTCTGCAGTACAGCAACTATATTTATTAACTATTTGACCCCTTTGGTTGATATCTACTGTTTCCAGAATGTGTTTACAGTCTGCTGTAATGATTCTGTGTACTTCAGGAGTTCAATATAATTTTGACACCGTACAAATTTCATTCAAAAACATTGCTTTCAGATAAGCAATCACATTCTAAGGACCCTTCACACATTAATGGCTCCCTTCCCTGGTCGAGAGGATACAACATCTCTCGAAGATGGATGGAATACGGTATGTATAAATAGAGTGGTTGGCGGAGATGACAGAGGGATAGGGAGGAATGATAGATGGATACAGGATATAGAGAAATAGAGTGGTGGGAGAAAGAAAGGGAGGGGAAGACAGAAGGGAAGTGAGAGATGTTCTGCATCTTTAATCAGCGTCATCAGGCCTCCAGCCCAAACAATGAGAGGCTAAAAAGAGAGCTGCAGAGTGAAAAAAGGCTGGGAGAAGAGAAGAAGCAGTCCTAAATGTTCAAAGTTCAAATCAAACAAAATTAGTTTGAAAATTCTATATATCCTTGGTGTTTATTGGGCTTGGATAGCCTAAATTAAAAAACCTAATATAATTTGGTCAAAATTGTGAGTACCAAAGTTTGAGATTTTGTGGAAAAATGTGTATTTGCTTGCTAGCCGAGAGTTAGATGGCAGGACTGATAGCTCTCATGTCTTCATGTTAAATTTAATCAATCATAGAAGTGCCCCTAAATCTCCCATTCAAAAGGCCATTTAACCAAAAAAACAGAATACGAAATCTAAAAAGTGGTCCCTCCATCCTAAATATGCTTTAACATGAAAGTTTGAAAGTTCGGGTACATTCACAAAAAGACCTTAGGTTGCATTTTGGTGAGAGTTACGCTTTAATAAACAACGCAGCATGAACCATCTTGACAGCCACCCCACAGAGGTTAATTAGTGAAGTGATCAAGTCTCTCGAGTAGGAGATGAAATATCTTTACAGTAAGAATCTTACAGTTGCCTTCAAATGTAACATTCCTCTCCTGCACAGATCCTGGCGATCCTAGACATCCTTATTTCAGCCCAGAGATAGACTACAGGCAGCGCTTTTTCATTAGTCATTACATGTTTCTCATGTGTAATTTATGTGAGAGTAACAACTGAAAGGCTCTCACACCACACACACATGCACTCAACACAACAATCCTAGGGTATGTATAAACAGAAATATGAGGAATCAACAAAGAAACAAACAAACAACAAAAATGTCTGTGTCAACTTAGCCATTGAGAGTTACACAGAGAGTTGTAGGGCTATAGTCAAGACCACCTTTGTCGAGTCCAAGACAACTCCGAGACCAGGAAAAGATGTCGAGTCCGAGTCAAGACAAAGTCCAAAGAGTTTCGAGTCCGAGTCAAGACCGAGTCCAGGACAGAAATGCATGACGGTATCAAGACAATCAATTTGGGTCATAAGTTGATATAAAAGCAAAAACAGTGTCAGAACACCCAGGATTTATGAGTATAGCCATTCCCCTTGATATTATATGGTGATAACTCATTATAGCTACATAGACAATACTGCTACAGTAGTAGTACTAAGAAAACTAGAATTAGAAAACTAAATTACAATAGCTTCACTCCAGATATAGTGTAGAAATTAAGTGACCAGTGTTAGAGTGTAGCCCTATGATTGGTTTATGGCTTCCCTAAAGAATATTGTATTCTATTTTATTTATGTATTTTCAGAAAACATTAAACAAACATTTTGGTTAAACAACAATGAACAGAGTGTAATTTAACATATGTTCGTTTTATTTTAGACAAATTGCAGAATTTTAAAATAAATCCATCAGGAAGACATTGTTTAGGAAACACACACACACACACAGACAGCTGGCTCGGCAACGTTAGCTAATACAAACAGGCTAACTATAGCCAGTTAGCTTTTTTATAACGTATCAAAAACCCACCAATCTCGTAGGAGCAAAGCTTATTTCATGTAATAAAATGATGGCTCAGAAGGAGCACTAACGCCACAGGTCTTAAGCTTAAGCTAGGCTAACGCTGGAGCGCTAATGTTAGCAAACATTGGTGTATCGTTAGCTAGCTGTCTAAACTTGTAAAAAGCCGAACCTGAACTGAGTTCTACTTTTCCTTCAATATTATCAACATAATAAAGCAACCTGGACTCGGTCGAGACCAAAAGCCGTATTTGGCAAGACCAGTAGCCAAGTCAGAGACAAGTCCGAGTCCAAATACTACCGTGTCCGAGACAAGTCCGAGTCCATAGAAAAATGGTCTTGAGTCCGGAAAGTTGTGTGGAATTGATAGTCTTTATTAGCTTTGTAGCAACTCAATTGGCAATGGCTTGAATGTACTGTATTTGAATGTAACTAATATCAAAAAGTTACATACTAAAGCTCAAATACCAGTTGTACACCGCCTCATGGAAAAATATGAGTAATAGCTATAGCATTATTACTGTTTTTATTTCCTTACACTGAAATGGTGGAGGTTAAAATCACTGGATCGAAAAGTTGCTGCTTGTGGGATTTTTTACATAATTGTCAAATTAGCTGTGAACCCTTTGTATAAAATGAATGATACACCAAACAAATAAACAATTCTTCAACTTTACTCCTGGCAGAGTTGTGGCAATCTAGCATTCATGCTGCATACAATGTAATTACTTTGTTTATGTAAGTGAAAGGCTCAATAGTCCTCTCATATAATCCCAGTAAGTAAAATCATTTATTTATTTTATCAGGGGCTTTATTACAATCCTGTGGTGTGATTCATATTGACAAAGCAAAATCTAGTTAGCAACAATGGAGAAAGAAATGAAAAAAATATAATCAGCCTTGATGTCAGCTTGGTGTCCCAGAATCTTCAACACCACACTCTCAAAGATCTCATCATTTGTACAGACACCAGTACTCAACGGTATTCTAACTTTTCCGGTAGCCTACATTCTGTCTGTAATAACACATTTTTTTAATTTCAGTTTAGTTTATTTAGTAAAATAAGTATAAAACCTATTTATCCTATTCACATATTAAGAAGATTTTACACAACCCACAAAATAAAACCCCTTCCTACCTCGCTCTCCCCTTCCAAACCCATCCATACATCCTTCAGCCTGTCAGTCTCCCACCAGGGCATAGAGAACACTGTTTTCTTGGAGAAGTCTAACCCTACTGCAGTCCCTTTTTGGCTCACCATTTTATCATATTGCATGGAGATTGTCTGCGTGGAGTTTTGAAAAATGTAACAACATTGTGACAGCTTTATTGCCCTCACTTACGTAACAGCAGCAGTAATACTGTATTTCACATGATGATGGTCAACTTTGCAAATAATCAGCTGTAAGTGTTGAACCAGGGGAGATCTGAATGGATCAGGGATCACGGAACTACAGTCACTTTCAATTTATTGATCAAGACAAAAAAATCAATTAGATGTAGAAAACATTACACTTCATAAGGTATTGTTTTCATGACACAAGGTATAGGCTGGGTCTGGAATCATGTTCCGTTTAGTCCAGACTTAAAGAACCCCTGCCCTATCCCATCTTTTACAGAGCCACTAACATGGCTGGAGACGGTTAGTAAAGAGAAAGCCTGCTAATGAAGTATATCTCTGACCTTTGCATCTCCTTGACCCCTTTTTTATACTTGTGTCTCCCTACTTTATGGAGTGTCCAGGGTAAATTGGTGGAGTATCTCTTTAAAGAAAGCATATTCCTCTGCTGCCAGTCAAATGTATTGTACAGGTAGGTAATGGTCTCAGCAGTGTTCTCATTCATGTATTCAATGAAAATTTGAACGCATGTGTCAATGTAACATCTTTAAATTGCACACAGGGTAAATACAAAACTAGCCCATTCTAATTTCAAATTTCTTGATTTTCTGTTACAATAGCCATGCAAAATGCATGCAATGTGTTCATTTGTGTCTGTGGTAAAATTCTCATCAAACACATGTTCAAACACAGCTTATTAGTAAATATGAAGCTTTTACTTGCATGTGAACGAGTCATGAATACATCCAGTGAGGGATTAGAAAGCAAAGACTTTGATCTGTGGTATTGTATGGATGTAAGTGCCGTGCCCTATTGATATCAGAAGGCATTCTGACTTTGTGGAATTGTAAAATGCTTGTCTAAACTATTCTTTCCAAAAGCCTTGCATACTCAGTTCCAGCTCAAAAATGTGTAGCACATTCCCCAGAGAGATGATGCCTATGTTTTCTAAACCATCTCTCTTAAAGTAACTGGATTCTCACTGATACTGATCTAACTGCCCTGTGGGGTTTATGTATGCATATTTAAATACTATGCTATCAGCGCTCATTGCTAAGGGGATTTTTACAGAATGTTTGTGTTGTGTGTGTGTGTTTGTGTGTGTGTGTTTAGCCAACCTGCAGATGGAGTGTATCTCATGTGTGTCTTCATTCTTGCGGGCGCTGTCCGTGAGACTGTCGCCCAGAGCCATCAGACACTGAGCAAAACCCTTATAGATGGAGTGACACCTTCTGGCTGACGATGCAGCAACAGGGCACGGGCTCTGCACTGGAGAACACACACACATGCACACAAAAGATGAATTAAAAGTTGAACTTGGTGGGTAATATGAACTGGGAAAATACATCCGAGCAGAAATAACAATGCAACAGTTAACAATGGATTTTTGTTACTCTTTGATAATAGCTGCAGCTGTTGGACCAGAGTGAGAGGAGACGTGTGCAGATAAGAAAACAGCGTCTGTGCAGTGACTGACACTGCTGTCTATGCAGCTTTTTGTTTCAATGATGGACTGAGAGACTGAGTATTATCCATCATACACTCAGAGCTACAGACCGCTGTGGGCCAATCTTCAGTCCTTTCCCCTCTCACTCATTCAGTGTTTAAAGTCCACTGATAATTGATTGCACACATCAAAGATGACATATGCCAAGGCTTGTTGACCAGGTAATGGAAATACAACAGAATGTATTTACTTACCCTCAGTGATCAGATTCTACTCAGATCAACAACACACACAAACATGTTTGAGTGCAGCTAAGACCCAATCACCTTAACACACCTTTAGTTTACTGACACCTTTGATTACTTGACAACCCACACAAAAGGACTATTTCCACAAAAATACATTTATATTTTAGTGCGAACTCACAGAAGGAGCATACTGAGTAAATACAGAGAACAAGGTGGACTAGGATTACGGTCACAATGTTCAGAACCCCCCCCCAATGCCCTGTAAGAAGAGTTTCCGGACCTCTGAATCAACAACATAGCTTCATACCTAAACAACAGGTTACATCAATTGCCAATGACTCCCAAAACCACATATATGACTGTTTGTTCTGCTAATGTTGTGAAACGGCTGAACGGTGAGCAATTTTTAACACCTGACCATAACACTTGACAAGGTGGCAGTTTAAGTCATGTGACCGTTCTATTTTTAACATAATATTTATTTTATAAAATCATTTAATTTGATATTTTAAACAAGTTGTTAACTTTTTGAAACGGAACTAGTTCAGGCAATAGAAGTGATTGGTTAGGGTAAGAAAAGCATCAGGGATTGGCTTAAAATGAGTTACGGCCGTAACTATGTCAAAGTCTTAGGTCCGTAACAAAAATAGTTAATTTCAAAAAGTGACTGTTGACTTTTGGTTTCACATGGGACATCAACACCAGTCTCCTGGGTAAAAGTCCTGTGTATGAGTTACCCACCCACCAACACGATCTTGCTCCTTACGCTGAATTTGTCATTTGTATACTCATCACCTAATTTACCTGTTCGCTCCTGTGATAATTACTATGGTCACTAGAGGTCGCTGCCTAACAACAAACGTAAATAAAATTGAATTGAATTGAAAATATGGTTCGTTATGAGCTGCTTGCGCAATCAACCTATACGGCCGGTTTGTGGGTGAGCCCGGTCTGCAATACGTCTGGTCTTGTGCTCACTGATGGCTGTTTGGAGAAATAGTTGGTTATTAACGACTTTAACACAAACCCAATTTCTTTATTGCAAGATTAACGTTCTTTTTGGCCTAGAAATCTTTGTAGTTTTTTTACATGCTATTGCAACAACTAGTCAATCAATCAATCAAGTTTATTTGTTTAGCCCTTTACAATAGCCGAAAGGTACCCAAAGTGCTTCACAACAAAGCCATAAAACAATACATAACCCATACAGAACATACTGATACAATTAAAAGTGATGTAGTGGTGCAGCCCTGCAGGACATTAAAAGCCTTCCAGAAATGCATAGAAAGGAGCAGACAGAAGGAGGACACCTAAGAGACAGTTTTGCCCGAGTCAGAATTAAATGCTAATTTAAAAAAGTGGGTCTTAAGCTTTGTATTAAAAAGGCTGAGGTCAGTAGTGGTGCGGATGTCAGGGGGTAGTTTGTTCCACAGTCTGGGAGCAGCGACGGCAAACAAACGATCGCCCCACTGTTTAAGTCTTGACCTAGGGACCTCTAACAGAAGCTGACCCGAGGAGCGCAAGGCTCTGCCGCAATTGCGAAAAGTTAAAATCTCAGACAAGTAAGAGGGGGCCAAGCCATAAATGGCGTTGAAAACAAACAGCAGGAGTTTAAATTCAATTCTAAAACGGACTGGGAGCCAGTGGAGTGACGACAGCACAGGGGTAATGTGTTCACGTCTGGACGTGCTTGGATTGTTACCCACTAGTAACCTTAGAAAAACTACAACACCACACCGGATCTAGCTAGACCGGAAACAAACCAACAGGCACGCCACATACACACTTTGGGCTTGCGAGCCAGCCAAAGAGTAGCACAGTTACGTTGTGAGTGGATGGCAAGTGCGAGACAACAAAATGGATGCCAAAAAGATTCTGAATTGAAAGTTTACTTTTTAAAAGTTGTCAAATGGTTCCAATGACGAGACCAAAGGGATCTGTTTGTTTTGTTGTTGTGAACTGAGCAATCAATGCAGCACGTCCAGTCTGAAATATCAATAATTGGACGTTTGACAGCACTAGTTTCTGTCCAATCTAAGTCTGATATTCACTCTCCTTTTAGCTTTGTTTTGGTCACCACCAACTCTATTATCTATTGTTATATGTTTCTTATAAAAGCTCTACTATGTTTACCAGCTGGTTGTTAACACTGTCTTGGTTTGGAGCTGGGCAGATGAGAAAAACAACACAGATGAGAGCTGTGAGTGTGAATTAAAATAGTAAAGTTGCAGGCTGGAAAATCTAAACATGGAGATGAAAGAAATGAAAACACTGCAGAGCTAGAGGGAATCGCAGAGTCAGGTACTAATTGTGAGTTTTCACCAGTAACCCTTTCACATATTGATAATACAGAAATATTAATTAAATCTTCAGCATTAAAATGTTCAATAAATGCAGTGCCTACAGGAACCCCAATCATCGTTTAGAAAAGGATCTAACCAGGAGCAATAACAACACATCTGTCAGGTTTCTAGCTGCTCAAGCAGCATCTTTTCAGTGATCAGCTTGGATTGTAAAGACACTAGCTGCGGGGAAACAAGCACGTTGAGGTGCTTACAATCAGTTCCAAGTACATGCAAAGATTAGGTTAGGAACAGCAGGATGATAAATGCTTTGGCTGGAGAAAAGGGAATCCAATTGTTTTTTAATTGGAAATCCCTTTTAATGGCAGGTTGCATACATCTACGCTTTAAAGTGTTTGTTCTACTACATAATGTTTGGCATTATCATTTCTGATTTGAAGAGTCCCCAACATGACAATTTATCTGTCAATTTAAGTCATCTTAGTCATAATGTACCCAAATACAGTCTACGTTCAGTCATGTTGCAGAGAAGAAATATGTCCCATGCACTTCAGGTGAAACTGAATGATGAGTCACAATTAGGCCCATTCAGGAAACCACTTCTTGCTCACGCCTTCATAAAAATGTGGAGAAACTCCCATCGAAGCTTCTCGCTAAATTTCAAAGTCAGGCACTAAAGTGCACATTTCATGCATGCACAAACACACGCACCCCTTAGAACCTAGTCTCACAAGTCATTTACTTTGTACATAGCTATTTACAGCATCTCACCAAAGCCCAAAGCTGTTTGTTGAGTCAGACTTGAGGATGAGAAATTAAATCCAGACAGATGTGCATTTGGTGCATATATTTGAAATGACTATTAGCAATCATTCAATCGTTTTGGCATTGTACCGCTATTTATAGAGGATTGAAACGGCAGGGAACTAAGTCTTAATGTACACACTGCAGAGACATAGATTGTTTCTGTTTGATCAGGCTGATCCTTTCTCAATTTTTAAGCAGCAGCAAATGAATGTGAATCAGAGGACTTTGAGGAGCAGTTAAGTGTCATGAAAACAGAAGATCACAGGCTTTGAATTCATCAATCTGTCTTCCTTCATTCAACTCACAGCTTCTTCACCTTTTCTTAGCATATTTAGCCGCCTGGTTCCACAACTTTCAATCACCACTGAAATAGGTCTAGTGTCGTGTTTATCGACAGCTGTTTCCTGGTTGGAAAAACAACTAATCAGAGTTTCACCTTCCTTTGCCAGAGCCAGGTAGAACCCTATATTGATCATGATGGATAATTTGATGCAGGACACCAAGAGCTCACATCGTGTCCCTTGGAAAACAAAAGCTCTTCGGTTAAGGTTAGGGAAAGGTCATGATTTTGGTAAAAAGGTGTCAGGTGCTTCTAATCACTGTAGACTTAATCTGTATTGAACTAACAGCATGATCTTTCCCCAACCTTAAAGTTATGATCCTTAAGATTATCATGAAATCAAACCCTGTTGTTTGATACTATTTATGGTTGGCATTTGATCTGCAATTGCCATTCAAAGTATTTTCAGGTTTCACAACGGTGTCAGAGCTGTAGTAGGTTACTGCTAAAGCAAACAGGACATCCTACTGCAGATCAAAGCTAAGATCGGGATCAAAACATCATGCCCAACCCTACCTGAGCCTGTCCGAGTACCGGCCCGGCATCAGACGTAAAAATGAGCCTAAGCCCAATTTAAACTTGGCAATCTTTTTAAAACGTGAGCCATAATAACTAACGTTCGTAACTACAATTCCGTTTGAACTACAAAAATCTGTTTAGAATTATCTTTATGAATAATGCAACAAAGACGAAGGATGTGAACTGCATTGTTTGTTTATTCAGAATGGATTGCAAATGGATCCGAACAAAGAAACGTAAAAAACAAAAAACATTGAACCTAGCTCCGTCAGCCAAATAGTGTAGGTAACAGATCAAGGCAGCTTAATCAAAGCCCTGGAACCATAAGAGACTTTCTTGTCTCAATCACCATAGGCAGAGTTTGACATTTGGGCCGGGGGGCAAAAGAAAAAAAAACTCATTGTAGCACCTAAGACCTAGCCTACCACTTAGGGAACACAGCAAGAGCACATATGGATAAAACAATCCTGCTAAATAAACATACATTGTATTTTTATTTTTTCAGCAGATTTTAAATTACATTGTAACAATATAACAGTTCACCCTCATGAAATCCAATCACAGCATGGCTCTCTTGGAACACAATAGACGTGTTTGACCTACAGTCTGTTGAGATGCCTCTCCAAACGCAGAAACAAATTGCACTCACTCCATAAAATGTTAAGACATGTAGAAAAAAGAAAAAAGATTTGTATTATGGCGTAATCCAATGACATAAAAAAGGTAATCCACAGCGATCAGTAGATCTACAAAAAGGGTCACATGTATCCAGCAAGGCCTACGCATGTCACGTTCACCAGCCAGCGGCAAACAGCGGTGAACATGGCCTCTCCACTTCGCAGTTTAGACAAAGTGGAATAAAACGTATAAAAGTCAGAATCTACACAAAACGCAGAATCAATTAATAAGCTGACAGCTTGGCCTTTGGTACTTGGCCTTTAGGCAATCTTTATTGTAACGTTGGCGCAGCAAGATGTCCAGACTAGTGCAACAGTTGTTTCATTTTTTTGCATTCTGCGTATGCGTAAAAACTTGCAAAAACCAACTTGCAGCTTTTCTCGCATTTTTTATTAGCAGATCATTTGAAACTTTGGTAACAGTTTCCATGACACTCGCATCTATAATGTATTAAGAACATACCTGTAATGCGTAAAAATCTTGTTATAGCACTGTATCATTATTACAAGTACCCAACTATGTATTGTTTATAGCAATAATCATAAAGCATTGTTAATAAATGGGAATTACCATAGTCCCATAATACCTTATCTGATGATAAGGAAATCTATAGGCAGCATCGGAAGCTGTATGCTCAAGCAAACATGCTGGGTGGTAAGTTTAGCATCTGCTCTGTACCTGGGTGAAAATCTCACTCTTTAGAGCGTATTGTACACCTTTGTATAACCTTTAACCCCTTTAGTTACTCTAACTTCCGGTAAAGCAACTGAGATAAAAAAAATATTTTTGAAACTGCCGACATAATGGCTGCAGTACACTGGACAATGAAGGTATGTACTTATTGCTACAGGTTTCTCAGGTTCTCTCCTTTTAGGACGGAAGAAGGAATGTTTGAAGGTAGGAGGCGAGGACATGATCATAGGTTAGAAGTGAAACTGCCAGATCATCTCCTATGGTGTGTTCCCAAAGTATGTGTTGTTTATATGTATGCTTGTCATTTTATGTGAAATAAAGTAATAAAAAGTAAGGTAAAATAAAAAGAAACTTCCAACATAATCAAAATGTCTAAGAGACCTATATGGAGAGTGGCAGTGCAGTATTGAATATTTAACAAATCATGACTAAAATTCAGTTCTTCAATTTGACAAAACTTGATGATGGACAACTGATTTAATGATGGACAACTGATTTTTACTAACGTAATGTTTTCCCAAAAGCTCAGTTAAAAGATCCCATCTAAAACTTTTTTTTACTTTATCTGTAGTTATATATAACTGGTTATAACAGACAATAAACTGAGGACTGGTAAGGTACTCCTATTTGACACAGTAAAACATTATGGACATTTATAAGTGTTTATTACTATATTTACACACTGCTATAAGCACATTACAATGTATCATAGTTATGTTTATAATGTGAAAGTGTTACTGAATTTTTTAAAGGAAGTATTGGTGCAGCAGCCACAGTGAGCTGTGAGATGAAGAGGTGTACACCAAAAACTACTTTTACTGTGTCCTGCTAACCCCAGTCACCCCAACCGGGATTGAAATCCTAAGGATGCAATCCTGTTTCAAGCTGCGTGAGCCTAAACGTAACCATGGAAAGTTTAATAATACTGTATTTGCCACGAAAGGACATTGAATTGCAAGGATGGATGTTACTGTCAGCAGTAGGCAAATTGTTAGTTAGGTAACGTTCCACACTAACAAGTGAACCCACCCATGAACATAGCTACATAGTTTAGAGAGAATATTACAGTTTCAAGATGAAACTGACAGAAGGTAAGGTAAAAAAAAAAGGTAAAAAAAAGTCCCAATGACAAATGTGTCACTTCAGCACAGGGGACAGCTCCACGGATTTATCAATACACAGCACAGTGGTAGGGCCATAGATTCTAACTTGCACAAACCTCAGTCAGATAAAGGATCAATGCAACAAGCAGACTAGGCTTACACATTCAACTAAACAACCTCTATGCACTCTCTCTGCTACTAGGGGATGGCAGGTTAACAAAGGGCAAGCATTATTATCATTTTGCTAACAAGGGAGATAGCATCCCCCCCTCAATTCGTCAGTGCACATTTGACTGATAAGTTTAGGAACATTTCAACCTTCCAGGTACATAAATTAATAATGTTTCTTCAGCATGTTGATAAAAAAAAAAAATCCAGGCGGCATTACATTTCCCTTCAAAACATATTTTTGCTGTTGCAAATTAGCATGATGTATAACAGATAGGGTTGGACTGAAAATTGCCATGAATATGGCAACATTTCTTCAATCTACATCAAAAATGTGGTATTAAATAGCTCCCGCAGCTTCCATGTTGACTGTAATTGATGTCTGAAGGACCGATACATCACTTGTTACTAACTGATTAAGTCAATACATCTACCATCCTAAACAGAAATCGGCTAACGAGCAGGAAGTCAGACTGAATGATGCAGTGAAATGAAATAGCAATTCAGTCTGATTAACAGTCTACAACATTTCCTTCCATCATGATTTTGACCATGTGTGTCAGCAATGAGCCAATCCCTGCTAATGTGGGAACCAAGAGAATATGCTTCAGATGGAGAAGCACCAGGTCATCAATAAATGAATCATCAGACTGTGTGTCTAAAAAAAGAAGAAAAAAAAGAAATTAACCGTCACTGGACTGGCTGAAACAGAAATTCAGATGTGCAATAAATGATTGGCACGGATCTTTCTGAAAAGTATTTGTTTTAAGAATGATACATAGGCATTGTCCCTATTGTGTATTTTTACTTTGAGCGATGGAGAAGGTGGAGACAAAAGGAGGTGCACTGAGAGGTTTTGGCAGCTTCTTTCTTTTGCCATCTGTGGCTCACTGCTGTCTTTCTTCAATCGGAATTAATCTCGTTACTCATTCATCTCGAAGCTCCTGTCTCATGATGAGCAATTCCCGCCAATAACTACCTGCCCATAACAGTGTTTGAATAGTTATCTCTGCATATACAATACATGAGGGGTGATACAGAGTGGGTCTCACTCCCAATGACACTAGAGCTGATGAAAACTGTGATCTTAACTTCAGAAACAAATCCATCAATTATTAACACAAAAACAGCTTGATTAGCTTGATATACAACACATATTTCAAGATGTATACTAGGGGCCACATACCTTAGTGCATTTATAAGCTATTATAAGTGTATGTGAGTAAGTCTTGTTGTGAAAATAAGTTTCTATTGAACATGCGTCAATTCTGGAGCGGTAAAAGGGGAGAGAGAGTTCCAATGTCAATCAGTGCTTCTCCTGGAGAATAAAGGGAGGTTTTTGTGAAAAACAATTAAAAACAAAAAGCTTTTGGGTTTAATAAACGTAACACTATTATTATGGTAATATTGGCATGTGCAGAAAAGATATTTAGGAAAGGTTAGGGCAGGAGGAAAACATTGCATAATGGAATCATTACAAAAAGAGAATCAAAAAGTGAAATAGTGTGTCAT
Organism: Etheostoma cragini; assembly: GCF_013103735.1. NCBI lineage: Eukaryota > Metazoa > Chordata > Actinopteri > Perciformes > Percidae > Etheostoma > Etheostoma cragini. The sequence continues at coordinate 22,413,955 of NC_048414.1, forward strand.
ATAGTGGTTCTACTGTTAAGGCACCACATTAGCTTCACTGTCGTTGACTTCACAAACGATAAATGCTCACACACCCATGCAAAAGTTGAGCACTAAGCAGGAAACAGAACTCGGATGTTGAAGAAGTTCATGAAATAAGACCAGTGTTTATCGAATTATGTTTATCGGCATTCATTCATTCAAATTGTTCTTGAACATACATTGATGTGACACCTATACTGTTCCCGTACAGGTGTTCAGAAATACACAACCTCAGCTAAACTAAGCTCAGCTAAGCGCCAGCTGATGTTACCGTTAGCAATCTGCCCTAAGTCCACTGCTGCATTGAAAACATGTGATGAACAGCTTCTGTTCTGTTTGACTCTTTTTTATATTATATTGATAGCTGTGGTTGATCCCACACAATGAGTCCAGACAGTTAAGTAACTGCTGCAGGCTTTATATAAAAAATCCCTTTACATAAATGCAGACATTTGCACCATAACTTGATGCAGAAAAGGAACAAATTGTTGCAGAAAAATTCACCAGAATGCAGGAAATGAAGTGCCCCCCCCCCCCCCCCCCCCCCCCCCCCCCCCCCCCCCCCACCACCACCACCAAAAATGACGTGCTTGCCCATAGAGAATGGCCCCCAGAAAATGTGCTACAGCCCTGAACAGGACAGAGTAAGACTGAACAAAGCACCACAACATCAGTCTGTCATCCCCTTTCATGACACTTTGCTAAATGTTTCAAGAATCAAAACGTGTTTTTCGATAATGAAAAGGTTGACTCCTTTGTCAAACAATAAAACAAATCCCAAGTGTTTTAGGTGTAGCTAAAGAGTAACACAGTCCCAGAAGAACCTTGTGTCTAGTTACAAAATAAGCTGAGACAATGCTGCAGAAGAGTTAGCTCATCCCAGAGGAGCCTCATCCTGACTTGTCGACAGGCGGCTATCCGGAAGTCAGGAGAGTGAGATCATTTTTACAGCTGGTAGTGAACGATTTTTCACAGAGCTAAGATGGCCCTCTTCAAGGGTGTGACAGGCACAGATGCATCATGTCAAGATTAGTGTACAAGGCGGCGAGGATAACACTCCAGAAGAGTGTGACTGTCCCAGAAGTGGCTTGTCGTGATGAGTAAAAGTCAGAGTGGAGCCACGGCTGGAGCCTGGCAGGTGAACAGGAGATGCTAATTGGGTCAGACACTGCATCACCACAACTCTTCCCCCCATCCCCAGAGACCTGCTGTTTAATATTTCATAAACTAGACCTCTCCCCCCCCCGTTGTTGTTTTTTTCTAGAGGAAGTCTATTGATTTCAGGCAGGGTTGTTCCCAAGGCCCGAAGATCATTGGCTTCACTCATCTCCATCAAGTATTAATGAAAACCTGGGGAGGAAAAATGAGGTGGAGATGGATTCGACAGGGGAAGAGAGAAGAAAAGTGACTCTTGGCGCGGTAATGACGGACGGAGAAAAGGAGTTGCGGAGAGAAATATAGACGCTTCATTAGAAAACTTATCATTTAAAAACAGGCAAAAACTGCTTTTTCATCACAGCCCTGAGGTCACTGTTTTATTTTAACATTTAAAAAATTCAACGGCCAACACCTCTAAAGCTAACAGATCAACATGTTTGCTCCGGGTTTTATCTGCACATAAACCGAATTGTAAAAAAAGGGTCCATCTGATCTATTTTGTATGCATCCGCACTGCATTTTACTGCAGCATCTGCTTGGATCACTGAGCATAGGTTTGGATTTAATGTCTGTACAGGCACATACCAAATTTGGCGATCTCACTACACTGGGACACTCTAGAATACTATGCATGGCTTATGGCTTACTAGGCACAGCCATGAGATCATTACCAATCTCACTCTTCAATATGGATAATAATAATTTCCCAACAGTTCAAATATTAAGTTATGTTAGTGCTGTCTAACAGAGAGTAAATGAAAAATAACTAGGTTATAACTTAGTTATCATTAGTGGGATTGTTAGGCAAGTAAATATACAGGATATTTCATATTTTCTGAAATATTATCTTACTTTTTAGTACAGTGCTTAAAAATGTCTTTTCGGGCGCCTGGGTAGCTCACCTGGTAGAGTACGTACCCATTTACAGAGGCTCAATCCTCCATGCAGTGGACAGGGTTCTGTTCCTACCTGCGGATCTTTGCTGCATGTCATACCCCATCTCTCTGAAAGCTGTCTTGTCTATAATAAAGGCCTGAAAATGCTTTAAAAAAATGTCTCTTGAATTTCCTTCGTTCAATTTTCACTCTTCATACATCATTTCTTTCATAAAAAAAGTGGAAAAATGTACACATTGTTTTCACAAAAACACTTCAATGACACATCAGCTCCTTTTACATTCACTGAAGTTCTTAGACTAAAACTCTAATCACAACACCTTTCATTGCTTGCACTATATTTTGCACCGTTGGTCCATTTCCTACCATTCCAACTCTTCTTACTCCCTCAGCTGCTCCTGCATATTAAGTTAAGCCCGCAATTCTGTTCAACTCCCAGCTATCCATGACGCAATACAGGCCAGGTTAGCTTTGCACAGCCTGTTTTCATGAACCATTTGTTCAAAAGGCTATGAAAAGTTAAGCAATGTAATCCTTAAGCATTCCACTTTTGTTTTTGCTTTACTCACTACATTGACGCTTTCTGTATAAAAACCCTGCTGGCCTTGAATGGAGGTGGTCAGGGTGGATGGGCAGGCGTTAAAAAAACGAATTTTCAAGCCAGAGGGTTTTTTATCCAAAGCACTATCTTTTTCCTAATCTTAAATCGTTTTGGTGCCTAATCTTAACTTTTGTTATATTTTGCGGACAAAACTTTTTTTAAGAGTATTTTTGGGGCATTTTTATATTGACAGGACAGCTGATCAAGTGAAAGGATAGAGAGAGGGGGAATGACATGCAGCATAGGGCCGCAGGTCCAAGTTGAACCCGGGCCCGCCGCGTCGAGGAGTAAACCTCTATATATGGGCGCCCGCTCTACCAACTTAGCTATCTGGGCGCCCTTTGTGGACTAAACTTAACCCTAATATCCGCCGAAATGAGCAGCAGCTTGCGGTGGTCTGTACCCGGCTCAATGTCCCCTATTTTCGCCTACACACATCTACTAACCGCAACTGACCTGCCTCTCTGTGTCTTAGAGTGTCCCTTGACGGCGCCTCCTAATTTCATAGGATATCATAAGTTCTCAGATGGACCCATTTGTGAGCATGCATTGCTTTTCAACAGCTAGCAATCCCATTGATAGCAATCCCACTCTAGCAAAATGATGATTGATGCAATTTTTGAACTTATCAATTGTGTCTATATCAGTCCATTGTAAGGATTCAATGCAAATCAACGGGATATAAGATAGTCCCATGATTCACTGATTTTGATTTTGATTTCTATACTACAAAGACGTCCTCTTCAGAAAAGTTTGGAATAATTATCTCCACCAGCCTCTATTTAACCGGAAATGAGTTCTAGATGTATTTTGGGAAATCAAGGCATGGAACCTAGGACCAAAGCCTTATGGGTTCCTACATTTTGAGATTATTGCACTTGGCAGGAATTTGTTGATCCTGTATCAGCTTGTAAACTAATGATCTGTTTGCAAGGCTTGATTGACAGGGGCAGTGTTGTTGAACTCTAATGGGTCTGTGTTTTAACACTGTGGCCTCAAAGCAATAAGAATCTCCAGAGATGATTAAATAGAGTTAATGTGTTCTCATGGCTTCTGTAACATCTGCCCATCCACTATTTAGGGCCTTTTCAATCAAATAGTCACTCAAATAGTCAAAACTCAGAAACTCAAGGTCCCTTGAGTCCAGTCAGATTATCACCAAGGTCAGTGGGATTAGTACTCTGAAGAGCATGAATGTCTGTAATAATCCATTTAGTCTAGTCTGGTTTAGTCCGGGTCAAAGTGATATTTCTGACCCTGAGACTGAGATGTACACATACTTGTTAGCAATATTTGAGGCTTGTGCTCCTGAGCCTTCAAAAAGTAGCCTACTACTTCTAGAGCAGAAACCTTTAACTATGGCCAGGAATCCGAACCAGAGCTTAGTTCACAGTCAAATTGCAGGTACGCGTCCTAAAAGGGTTCCTGGAAAAGCTCACTTATCAGAAAGGGCCAACAGTCTGTGCGTTAAGGTTAGTAAAGCCTGACCTTGATTTTTGATTGCATGCTAAGGAGTGTTTCACTAGAAGGGAGGAGCAGGTAAAGAAAACAATTCATTGAATGCAATTAGCCAAGACATAGACAACTTAGAATTAAAATAATTTGGGTCCATAGAGAATTATTAGCCGACTGAATATGAATGGAACACTAGCAGAGATGAGCTGCAGACGGGTGGTTTACATTGAAATATCACAGCTTTAAAAAATTTGGCTTACGGAAATAAGACACGGAGATGCTTAGTAGAACTGAAATGTGGACATATGTAAAAAAAGAAAATGCAGAGATAAAAGAGATTTTAAAAAAACACACTTGAAACTACCAATGCTTATTAGAAGTATCCCCTCCAGCTGCAGGGACACATCCGTGCTGAAGGAAGCAGGCAGATCAATGAAGGGACAGCTGATCAACTGCTTCTCAACCTGCCTTGATTAATATTTGATATCTGAACTAAGATGAAGCCCAGGGAGAGAGAGAGAGAGAGAAAGAGAGAGAGAGAGAGCAATGAGGTGGAGTGACTGGTTGATATGGATATCAAGAGAAATCTCAAGGCTGTGCAGACTTGATTGCAATCGGAGAGAGATAAAGGGGATAAAAAGAAATGAAAAAATGTAGAAAAGCAGTTTTCTGAGGGGGTTGATGAATGGCACTGATAAATAGTATTGTTATGCGGAATAGTTTAGGACTATCGATGTCAGGAAATGTGGCTATCACTCACTGCATCCAATACAGTGGGGTATAATATCTGTATGACAAATGTTAAAGGATATGACAGGTGCTATCTAAGATTTTTCTTACTGTCAACAACTCCCTTGACAAATAGTGTGTTAGTATGTCAAAAAAGATGCAATGATTACGTTGCATCCAATCTGTTTTCCCCTTTGTTTCATTACCATCATCTTTCTGTCTTCTGATTCAAGAGAGAACCAAGCAGGAGGCTGGTTTGACAGGACCGTACAGTGTGGCTTTTTTAATGATATAATCTGAAAGGATGTGGTTTGGCAAACCCATAGCAGAACCTAGGGCCAAAGCCTTATGGGTTCCTACAATTTGAGATTATCGCAAACTCCAGGTTATGTTCCCATAGTGGAAAAGAGGTATGTGTGGCGCGGCGACCATAGAAAGCAAAAACAATGGACCAAACTTTTAGGCCTGAAAAGTGAAGCCAATGTGAATGTGCCATTTTCACCGGGGGGGGTTGGGGGGTTGGGGCAACTCCACCAGTTGTAAAAAGAAGTCAGTTCATATAGAAGTACATGGGAATATTGCCCTACTTCTCACTTGATTAATTACCTTGACCATGAGTGTATGGTCTCAATCGCTAGTTTAAGGCCTTCTTCAATACGGCATGATGTTCATTTTGTAAATAATGTTCACATTTATTTTAAAATTGATGATAAACCAGGGGATAGTTTAGAGGCGTGGTGCAAGTTTGACTCTTAAACATTGACCCTCACACTTTTCACTTCATCAAAAGCTAATTGGAACATTTTGTCCGCCTATAAAAGTCTTGCTTGTTTTTTTTTTTGTGGCAGTACCCGGAGCTCTGGTCCAGAAATGGTCACATCTGGTTTGAAAAAATACAAGATGGCAACGTCCATTAAGTTCCTCAAGACTTCAAAACGGCAGTCCACAAACCAATGGGTGACATCACGTCTGGTACATTGATTATTTTTACAGTCAGTAGTATGGTAGCTAGTTGAGCTCATTAAATGTAACTTTATATGGGACAACAGGTATATGCACAATATCAACAAAGTTTTATATAGGCCTTAAGCTCTCTCCTTTTATGGCATCATTTTGAGGCCCTGTCCTGAAGAAGGTGTGGGGTAATCAGCCACAAATTAATAAACATTTGGTATACTACAGTAGTAAATACTTACAGTACAGGAGCAGGAGAACATATGTGGAATCATCTCAATATAAAGTACAGAGCCCATGCCAATAGTAACATGTCATCTAGTGCAACAGTGTGGCTCATTGATATGCTTTTAATAGTTTTTGGAGAACAATGGAGCTCCATGGCACAGAGGAATAAGATACAGTAGTTCAGGCTCTTGATACAAAGACAATGCTTGTAAATGGAATAAATATGTTGTTGGTTACTAGAGAGTTACCCTGAAACATCCTTAAAAGAACATATTATATATGGTTTTCTATGTCTTGAACTCCAAAAACATTTTCTGGAGTGTAATAGGCAAAAGTATGGTTGTGTGTTTGTATTTTTAAGAGAAAAACACTCAGTGTAGCTTATATCTTCAAGAAACAAAACTATATCAATCAAATTAAGCAATATTTTGTGATACAGTGCAATGTGATTATGTTGCTGTTTTGAAACGTGACACATGTGTTGACCTTTGTGAGGTTATCATATTTATTAAGATTGCTTGGGGAACTGAAATGGACACTTAATTTTTAATGTCTTTGATTTGTTGTATAGGAGATGCCAGACAGCATACATTTTGCTCTTGCATATTCCACCAGCACTTTGAAATTCATCTGCACTCATTAAAAGGAATTTCTGGGAGTACATTTTTTAAATCATGCAAACATTAAAAGTGTATGCTGGATTCAGAATGTTCTTAGAGTACATGCTTTGCTCAAATTGTGATTGACTCACTGAGCCTTTAATTCCATTATTCTTCACACACACACACACACACACGCACGCACGCACACACACTTTTATTTGTGTTGTTGGGTGTGGTCAGAGGTGTGTTTTGTGGCATCTGTAGTCTATATCCATAACGTTCCACTTCGGGGATGGCTGTGTTGCTGATGGAAATTCACTCTTTTCAGCAAGATGTCCATTACCTTCTGTTTACCTTCTTGTTGGCATTTTAAACTTTGGTGGAATCATGTATGAACTACTGAACTGCTTCTCAGATCTCTGCAGGGTAAATCCAGACAGCTAGCTAGACTATCTGTCCAATCTGAGTTTTCTGTTTAACGACTCAAACAACTTTTGAATTTCCACGTTCCATCATAACAAGGTCCTTCTCGAGGCTAATAAACCACTAGAGATCAGAAAAAAACTTGATTTTCTGGTGCTCTTTAAAGAGCGCCGATGATTTACTAAGCCTTAACTAGCCTAGAAACCTAGACGCACCCTGTATGCAATTTAATTTGCAGCAAGGGTCATACAGCAACTCTCCATTGGCTTGCAAGCTGGCAAAACATTGTCCCATTGCATGTAGAGTGGATGCCCAGAATAGTCCAAGCATGTTAAAGATTTACACCAAAAATACCAGTTATAACCAATAATCTAAACCATTTATTAGGATGTGAAAACTAAGGTGAACATTAAAATAATAACCCAAAGTTTATTCTAAAAACTGTGTTAATGTCTTGGTTGAGATTGACCTGCTGTACTCACAATACTTAAGCACATGTAGTTTTAGAATGCACTAGTCAATTTTGTGTAAATATGTTAAAGGGGGTCACTGCAGTCAATAGGGTTTGTTCTCTGGAGACCATCAACATCCACACATCCGTTAGACATCCTGAAAGTTTACATTTATGGCTACAGAAAAGTTTGTGCATTGTTCAAAATGAAAAGGCTTTGACTCCTGGGGATTGTGAAGATGCTCATAAATTTCATGAAAATATACACATAATATTTCAACATTTCTTTTGTTCACATGAGTTTTTTTCACTGATAGTGGTGCTACAAGAAAGGTCAAGAAAATCCTTATGATTCTCTGAGAATCATGAATATCCACAGAAATGTTCATGAACATCTGGCCAGTAGTTGTCCACCCTTAAGCCACTACCAGGGCAAAAAGAAGGGCAAGAAAGGGGAAAAACTTTAAAACTTGTTTTCTGTTCTTCAAAGTGTTGCTATGAAATAAGCTTGAACTTCAACGTCAAATTAATTTGCTTATGTATCAACTAGCTCGGCTATACCTCAACTTTGTTGATTGAAAGCTACTTTGCATGTGTCTTCTCCTGAAATTGCTTAAGAAGCACAGGCTTGGGAAACTAAAAGGAAGCTAGCCAATGTCCAACTTCTCTTTATGAATCTTTGCCATGTGTTTGTGCCATAGTTTCAGCTAAGATGTTGTTTACATAAGTGTGTGCAGTAAAAAACAACAACTTCAAAGTTCTTTTCCCCTCTGCTCCACTTTCAAAGCATGCTGTTTGGGGAGCAGCGAGTACACAGTGACGCCGAGTACACAGTGATGAGCAGAGTTTTTAAAGGGGCGGTTATTGGGGCGTTTATGTATGCCACTGCTTTCCTTGGCAAGACACACCCTGTGTAGCATTCAAGCACTAGGATTGGCCAGGCATCCGGATTTGTCAAGAAAAGTAGTGGGATTCATAATGGTGCAGCAGAGGGCTTCTGCCATGTCACACACTCAAACATGCAATAAAAGAGATGGAATCACAGTCACCATAATGTAAAGTCTTAGGGAAAATTAAATACAGATGGCATCTACGTCCATATCCACTTACACCAAAAGTAGTATACACATACACAGACACAGACACACACACACACACAGACAAAGACACACACACACATACACACACACACACACACACACACACAAGCATACTGATCTATTCATGAGTCTGGTCGTGCAGAGGCTGGCAAGATCACTGCTGACTGGACTGAAATGCTGCTGATGCTTGCTGCTCACCTCACCTGACAAACACACACATACATGCACGCAGGCACACACACACACAGATCAGTATCTCAGGGGAACACATTCAAATTGATTGGACCTGCAGCTATTTTTCTTCAGCTGTCAATCCATCCCTGAATGATGCACATGGCTCTCCATGACGACCCCACCTCCTCCACTCACACACTCTCTCACACACACACACACACACACACACACATACACACCCCCCCCCCACACACACACACACACACACACACACACACACACAGGCCATGTAGCGGTAAGTGTATAAATGATGCTATGGTAACTTTCACTATGGAAACTTTAGCCTCTGGCGTGCCTCCATGAAAACACATGTAGAACTAATAATGACACTCAGGATCATTGCGTGAGAAGCACCGTCCCATTGGGACTGTGGAGACTGTTTACATCTATGTGTGTGTGTATGTTTGTGCTCATGTGTGGCTGTTTTCACATGTCATTCATTATGAAAAAGAAAAACAAGGGCAAATTAGGGTATCCATGTGCACGTACTGTATGTGTATGCGGTATTTACCTCCATGCATATTATTGTTCGTGTGTGTCTTTGTGTGTGCAAGTGTGTGTATCTGTGTGTCCCTCTGGCTGCCTGTGTGTTCATGGCAAGTGAACAACAACAACAACAACACCTTATAATTAGACAGGTCCAGGTCAGTGTGACTGGGAAACCTGTTCTACAGTACCTTTCCATTAACACCTGGACCTGGGGGGGCGGAAGAAAGGTACAAAAGAAAGCCGTCAGATCAGCAGGTCCTTTGTTAGTGAAAGGCTTAAGGTAACTGACATTGAGGAGCGTGCAACCTGTGAAAAAGGAGCCTCCGTGGGCCAGTTCAATGCCTGTAAACATGAAAGGATTGCACAGGAAAGGGGAGGGGCATCATCACAGACTTAATTTTCCAGTTGTTTGAAGCCTCATTCTGAAGGGCTGAAGTTTCTCCCACAAAGGAATCCTTTTTCTAAACCTCAGATGACAACTTTTCAAATTACAGCTCATGTTTTATCCGCGCAGAAATGTTTCAGAGTTAAAATAAATTGGTCATAAACTCTGCTGTTATAAATCTCTTGCTGATTGAAACAGCATGGCTAATCCACTCATTATTTCAACCTAAAAGTCCACTTGGTGTCATGGTGACAGGTCATGTAAAAAGAATCATTTAGAATCAGTGTTGGGAAGATTACTTTGAAAATCTAATAGGTTACCGCTTACAACTTACCCTAAGTAACCTAAAATGTAATAGTAATAGGTAAAAGTGTAACTATTTCAATTACTTCATTGAAGCATATTGACTTAATAACTTAATACATTTAATTAACTTAATGTTTACTTTTCTGAATTTACAATGAATGTTTTCAACCGTTTTCAAATGTTTAAACCTGCCGGTGTTAACATTACAGCAGTTCTCACACTGACCATGACTTTTTATGAATGACAATCAAATATAAACTAGACTACTAGTTATGGACTAAGCTAAATATAGTGCTAAATAGGTCCTCAAAGCACATAAGCCTGGTGTGTCACACTGAAGGAAGGCGTGTCTTCCCTCTATGTTTAATATGACTGCTTGCAGTTACATAGCTGCCAATTTATCCTGATGGACATAGACATTTTCAACGTCCATAGCATTTTGACTGCTGACAAACATTCTTTGCTTTCCATGGTTTGGTTTGAATTCTTCTCAGATTTTTGTGTGAACTGTTTTTTAAATTTCCAGTGGCAGCTATCAGACAGCTTGAGAGGCAATTGTCAGACGGGTGGAACTGCAAATTCAAACAGGACAACCAATCAAAATCATCAGAAAAGCATCAGACTTTACTAAACGGCTGTGGTGGGAAAGAAATTCTGCACATTTAAAACATGTAAAGCAACAAAATAATATTATTCAACATAAATCCGAGATCTTCACAGAAATATTAAGATGTAACCCCCAATGTAATCATGAATATTTGCATAGTAACTGTAATTGTAGGAATGCTGATTCTTAAGTCTTCAACTTTCTTTGGTCGGCTCTAACTACTGCATTCGTTGTTGTACAAAAAACATTCAAACAACAAAATGTTCAGCTGTTTAACAACGTGTTAGGATTTTTTTCAACTTTTTTCTATAGTTTTTTTAAATTTTATTTTACATTAAAGTCAATGGAGCAATCTTCAAATCCTCTTCCAGCTACTTCCTTTTTGAAATGCTGCTCCTCCCACATACTTTTACCTACAGATGTCATTCAAAGTTACAACTTTTCACAAGAACTTTAGCTATTACAGTTGTATTCAGCATCATGGTATCTTTCACATGGCTTTTCTTATCAAAGCTATGCAGAGGACATCTCATTCTAAACAACTAATTTTGGATAACTAATTCTCTCCTTTCCGGAGTCTGAAATGCAAGTAGCAGCACGTGTCTTGGCCTGTCTGGCTGACATTTCTTCTTGGATGGCCACGCACCAACCGTCATCTGAAACTCAACCTTGACAAGACTGAGCTCCTTATCCTTCCAGGCATCGACTCTCCTACCCAGGACCTGACTCTAACAATTGACAACTAAATGGTCATCCTCACTCAGACTGCTCGAAACCTGGGTGTGACACTTGATGACCAATTCTCCTTCACTGTCAACATTGCTGCAACTACCCAATCGTGTAGCTACATGCTGCATACTATCAGAACGATACGTCCCCTTCTAACAAAGAAGTCGGCACAAGCTGTCTGAGAGTTGCCTCTCAAGCTGTCTGAGAGCTGCCACTGGAAATATAAAAAACAGTTCATACAAAAATATGAGAAGAGTTCAGGCTCTGGTCATCTCACCTCTAGAATACTACAACTCCCTCCTGGCTGGCCTGCCTGCATTTGCCATCCGGCCCCTGCAGCTCATTCAGAATTCAGCAGCTGGACTTGTCTTTAACCAACCCTAGCTAGCAAGATTTGGAAGTAGCAACTCCTCGGGACTCCGTCTAGCACCTGCCTTCAGGGCTCTGACTAACATACAAACGTGAAAGAGCCCTGCTGTGTTGCCGCTTAAGAGCGGAGAAAGGGCCGCAGATTGACTTCATGTCTCATTCACTAGTAAGCAAACACCTAATGTTATCGTACCAAATGTTTAAAACTAACATGACTACTGTTAGCAATGCAGCGACAACACCCATTGAGTTCAGGCTGGTACACAGAAGGGAAAGAGTACTCGCAGCTAGGCAAGGATGCATTTCATTGGTTCTTTCCAAGTGGACCACGAGGCAGTGATTGGTGGGCGTTTTTACAGGATTACAGCTGCTACAGAATACGGATCTTTTTCACTTCTTTTTCAGAGCCCATACATTATTTATTGCTGGCAGGGTGTAAAAACCATTTCAAACAACATATAAAAAAGTGTTTATTGGAAATAGTTACAAACCCTGCCTTTAATGTTGAAGCGTATACAGTCCATAAGAGTAGGTGAGTAACTGAAAACCCTACTTTTCACCAAAAATATTATTACTAATGTAAACAGCAGGTAGTGTTACTTTGTCACAATTTGGCCAATTTATACCAACAAGCCCTTAGCAAAACTCTGCTAATTTACTGCACTCACAGACTAACCAGCTCTGATCTTAATAAGTTTGGTGCTTTAGATAGCAGTAGCAGAAGCAAAATGTTTAATACCAACTATGCTGACAAGCATAACTTTCCCTCTAAAGCAGATGAAATGAAACAAGTCTCAGAGTTTAAGCAAGGCTTTTAAGTCTGATAAGGTTTGTGATCAGTGATTAAATTGGCTTAAATAGTGGAGAGGTCTGACCTTGTGCGGGTGTGTTCTCTGGTTTGATATTAATTGATCAAATTGGAGGTTGTAGCGGTATTTTGCACTCTTCACCATCATTCTATTGCAGTGCAGGTGCTCATATAGGAAAAGTATTTGAAAGAAAAACTTGTCTTTTATGTCTCATATCAATCCTCTTCTCATCCCTTAATGAGTGCATGCCTTCATTTTATTCCACCTCTGGATGATCTTGGAGCTGTGTTAAAGGCAAAGGACATACCAACAATGTACTAAAAACTGTTTTGGCTACTACTGGCAACGCATCATCGATACAACACACATTTCAGGTCACAGTTGGAGTTTATCCTAAGAGCAGCTGGAACAGACAGGCTAAGTTCCCCTTGCAGTTAAACATAGCTGTTTCTCCTATTCTCCTCATGGGACAGTTACACACAGTTTACACATGCTAATAAGCGAGTGAGACAACCTATTCTACTATCAAGACGTACATGAACTGCTGATTCAGATCATTTCTGCACCGAGGAGCACCTGACTAGTAGCTAAACATGTTATTCTAGGACATAGGCCTATTGGACAAAGCCATTTTCCACCTATATGTGGATAATAAGTCAAAAGAAATGCCAAAGATTGTCAGATTTAAGGTGAAGCATTAAATTACAAACAAGCTATTTACCATCTTTGGTCTGTAATAAATGTTAGTATGGTTACTGGATTCTATTGTTAAACTGAATACGCTATGTCAGCAGAACATCCACTTTGTGTATGCCATTGTATTTGTTTTCTCCGTGCTCTACAGCAACATTTCCTTAGAAAATCAATTCAGCTCTACACCAGGTACTCAGACCTGCTACAGTGTAACCAGAGGGCTAACAAATGGATTACCTGCTCTTAAAACTAGCATACACTATACACTTTACAATAAATGCAAAAAGGTCAAACAGAATATAAAAGCTGGCTAATGGCATCACATAGACACACAGTGCCTGGTCCCTGCTATCCACTGTGTAGAACTGTGTAAATGAGTGCGACTCACTGCTTCTCTACGCTTTAAATCTTCGAACAAACTGACAGGTTCAGTTCCCGTAATTGGTTTGTTAATGCTCTCAATCAATATTTTTCATTGCTGTGGCTTATCCCAACCCCTTTCTGGTCCACTAGCAATGAATTTACTCTCAGCTTTGCTACTGTTTGGTGCTTGTTGTGCAAAAGAGGTGTTATTCACAGTTATCACTGGAGACTGACTAAGGTAACTGTCTGTTTGCTAAACAACATAGCTCATTCCACTCCATTTTAATAATAATATCTAAAACAGTAGCTCACCTTGTAGAGCGGGTGCACACGTGCAGCGGCTCAGTCCTCGATGGAGCGGCTCAGGGTTTGAGTCCGACCTGCGGCAATTTGCTGCATGCTTCCCCTTCTCTCTCACCCTTTCCCACAGCTACAGCTGTCCTGTCTATTAAAGACTAAAAAAGTCCCAAATGATATCTTAAAAACAAAACAAACATATTGTAGTTCACTTTCACATACAGAAGTTATCTGTCCCAATAAATGAAAGCATTTCGGCTACTTCTATCAACACTCAAAATTTCACTTTAACTTCGGGATATTCTATTTAGCTTATATTGTTGGTTTGTATTTAGGACTGGCAGTGCTGTAGGTGGTTTGTATTTTGGAGGGGGAAATCAGTCATTGATGTACTGACAAAATAGTAGTTGTAGTTTGATACATTCTTTTCACTGCAAATCTGTCTGCACTACAACAGGCAGAAAAACACCAGAGAAATGATGGAGCCCACTGAGGCTCTGTGTAGAGGTTTTGATAAATTTTGTCTTGAGTGAATCCTGAACCGCCACACACTCTTGCTAAAGACATAAGGGAAAAACCAGTTGGTTGATTTAGAAATTTTGTTTTTGTGTTGCTGTTTTTTTGCAGCTACACGACTTATTGTCTCCGAATGGAGTTGTGCTTAGTTTAGTTTATTTGAGAAAGGACAATGAAAATTAATAAATACACGTTGAAAAAAGGAATTAGCCAAGAGACTATTTTTTTATCTGCTTTCCATGGTCAAGGTGTTACAAACGGCTTCCTAAAATATATCAAAGCAAAAACAAAAGCAGGGCATGCAGTTTAAACATTGGAAAAGGTCACACAGTTTTTAAAAGCAGTAGTAGCAGTAGTGACATATAACAAGGTTGCACACATGTAGGACAATAGTTACGTATTGTAACTCCAAATTATAGCATAGGCACAGCCCTCTAAGAGCTATTGCCATTGGGTTAATCCTTTCGCGCATGCGCAGTCATGAAGATTTCTTTTGCGCCTTGTGCTCCGCATAGGCCTCCGGTTTGTCCGCAGATAATGTATATTACAATGGCGTGACCAGAGACCTGCTCCCAACATGCAGGTAGCCCGAATCTTAGAGGGCTGTGCCTATACTCATAGAATCTGGAGTTACAATACGTAACTATTGTTCTATTACGTATAGGCTTTGCCCTCTAAGAAGTATTGCTATTGGGCTAACGGCAAAGCTAATGTTGTCAATGCCACCTGTGACACAAAGTCCACAAAAAGAACATAGACCAGTTCTTCCTGTTCCCACTGAACATGGCTTAGTGAATCAAAACACACATTAGTTTGATGAAAAAACCCCGTCACCCTCATGATTAGGTCTACTGCTGATTGTGAGGCCCCTGTCATGTGGATTATGAAAATGTTTTTATAGTGACAAAAAATTAATATCACAATTAATAACTGTAAAAACCGCGGGTAAAACTCGCAGATAAAAACAGATGAACAGGCATTGGGATGCCCACCCCCTCCGCGCTATAGACCTGGGTGATAGCTTCACACAGTCAGTGAGACAGATGCTACTCCGAAAGAGCCGCACCCTGTGAGTGTTTGCTACAGTGAACAAACAGCCGCTGTGTTCATCCGATGTCTGCCGTGCGTAAAACCTACTAGAATAACATGCACACCAGGCAAGTCGGTAAGAAAAAACTCCCTCACCCGCAGCTTTTGTTGTAATGATGGATTAGGCTGTAAAGTGCCAGCGCTCCCGTCCCCTCTAATGCAACGAACCGCCAGTGCGCATAAATCACTCACCCTCTTAGCCAACATCAAGACGAGGAGGAGTGCTGTTTTCAGTGACAGTGTCCTGACAAGGTCTTGTGTCAGTGGCTCAAAGGGAGGGTTTCCCTAAACTCGGAGCACCAGGGCTAAAACACATTAAGGTGTGAGAGAATGCACAGCAGGTTTCCGTTGTCATTTAAAAAAATGTTTTACCAGGGGTAAAGTAAAAACTGACCTCGCTCCGCAGCCCTCATGCGTAGGCTTTAACTGTAGGAGGAGCCAAATCATTAACAACCAATTTTTGGAGGTAGTTAACATTAGGGGCAGAGGAAACAACGTGGGCTGTGCACTTTTCTCCACACACCAGTGTTGAAAAAACAGACCCACTGCCCTGCGTAACAGGGTGTTATGCAGGGGGCTATTGCACCCTGGATAGTGCGCACAACGGCAGGGGGCAAGCTTGGTCTCTCCAAATGCTCTCGCTCAGTGTCCAGGCCCATAGCCGCTGGCTTATCAACGGGGGGGTGAAATATTGCACAGTTCAGATGTGATGATAGTAGAACCAGGGTCGGGAACCAGGTTGCGCTTGTGCGTTCGGGTTCCACCATAGTGACCAATAGGCTCTCCTCATGGATGCGTCCCAGGAGGTGAGGAATCAGAGGGACATGGGAAAAGAGAGCCCGGGCCATGGTCGTGAGAAAAGGCATAGACCCCGAGAGGTGGGTCGTCCGGTGTGTTCATAGAAAAAACACAATGTACACTGGGTATTTTCTGGTGAGGTGAACAGATCCACCTTTGCTCTCCCGAACCTGCTCCATAGCCTCTGCACGAGAATGGATTCAATTTCCATTCTCTGTGAGGGGGACCCTCTATGTCCACGCCCAGGTAAACTGTTGTCTGTGAGGGAACCAGCAAGCTCTTTTGCCAGTTTATGGCAAAGCTCAGTGTCTGTAGGTGCTGCACAACCTCCATTGAGTGGAGCACAACCCTCTCCTGGAAGGAGCCATAATGATTAAATTGTCCAAATAAAAGGGACTTTGATCAATTTTCTTGGTAATGGCTGTAACGATGTCTCCATGCATTTGGAGAACGTGGACGTGTGGACATGGTTTCTCAGATCAATGGAAGTGAGCCATTTGTGGAAGCGCACACATTCCAACACGTGTCTGATCACCAGCATGTGGAAAGGGCGCTACATAATGTTTATAATTTAATTGAGACAGGTCAAGAAGGGTCTCATTCCACCTGTCTTTCCCAGTGTGAGAAGAAACGGGAATAGAAACCGTCGTTCTCTTCTCCTGGAGGGACGTGGGAAAAAAGCATCCCTGGACCACCGTCCATCTCCTGGGTTAGGGGAATGCTACTTGGCATTCACATAGGTCAAAAACCTTAGCGGTGGTGGGGAGCCCGCCTGCAGTGGAGGAGAGAAAGAGGAGAAGGCTGCTGGTGTTGTGCTCCTCTCCTGGGACGGAGACAGTCAGTGTAGCGGGATTACAAAGTCCTTCGCCGTTACGAGCTCCAGTCCTCCCAACGGGGAGGAGGGAGAGCCGGCAGGGGAACAGTCTTTGGGGGATTGAGTTGGAGGATAACAGGACACAAGGAAAAACGCTTGAAGACAAAAAAGCAGACAATCTTGCACTGAGGGAAGGTGAATGTTGGAGCTATTCATCATTTTGTTATATAATATTAATATTTGATTTATTTAATTTCAGTTTTGCTTGAATTTTACAGCTACTGCTATTTTGCAATTTCTCCCACTTAGAAATCTAGAGGGGTCTGAAATTGTCATTGAAGGTGCTTGTCCACTGTGAGACACATACTCTAAAAAAAAAAATCCAGAAATCACAATGTAGGATTTTTTAACTATGTATTTGTATGATACAGCTACAAATAAGTATTTGAACACCCGTCTATCAGCTACAATTCTGACCCTCAAAGACATGTTAGTCTGCCTTCAAAATGTCCACCTCTACTCCATTTATTATCCTAAATTAGATGCACCTGTTTGAGGTCGTTAGCTGCATAAAGACACCTGTCCACCCCATACAATCAGTAAAAATCCAACTACTAACATGACCAAGTCCAAAGAGCTGTTCAAAGATACTACAGAAAAATTGTACACCTCCACAAAGCTGGAAAGGGCTACGGGGAAATTGCCAAGCAGACTGGGGCTCCATGCAAGATCTCACCTCGTGGGGTCTCAATGATCCTAAGAAAGGTGAGAAATCAGCCCACAACTACACGGGAGGAGCTGGTCAATGACCTGAAAAGAGCTGCGACCACCGTTTCCAAGGTCACTGTTGGTAATGCACTAATGGTGCTTTTCCACTGCTGGTAACAGCTCAACTCGACTCGCCTTGACTCACCTCTGCTCGACTCGATTCATTCTACGTCCGTTTTCCATTGCAAAATGAGTAACTCCTCAGCGTGGCTGGTCACCATAGCTACGCGTGATGATATAATTTTCAACGCGACTCACAACCGCACGTCGGCTAATCGCCACAGCCAGAAGAAAAGTTTTGTTTCAAAAGAAGCTGAAGGAAGCAACAAAAATCACCGCTAAAAAAAACAGGACTTTGGGAATACCGACGGAGTTCAGACGTCGACATGACCATTGTTCGCCGACACAAAAGGGTAAGTTAAGTTTCCTGGTAACGTTAGCTAACATTTGCATGTGCTAGGGGCCCCGGTCATTATTTACTAATGCTATACGCTAGCGTTATATAAAGTATATGAACTTTAGCAACCACAATAACACCGACATGTGTGCTGTTTGTGTTTCAGAGCATTCACGCTTTGCAAAATCGCCGCCGCAGACCGTCCGGTGGGCGTTGTCCGACCGGTGAGATCTCTGGTTGTGACCTGCTGGGCTTCGTATAATCTCTATGAGAGTCATGGAGAGACTTATGACAACGACTGGGATGCATATGGGCCAGCAGAGCCGGGGGGGGAACACTGTCACAGGGTGCAGAGGAAGAAGACCGGGATGTACAGGAGGGTTTGATGCGCTACTTGAAAAGCTAAATAAAA
>NC_048414.1:22432747-22450747 GCF_013103735.1 Etheostoma cragini
ATTTCAGACCCCTCCATGATTTCTAGGTGGGAGAACTTGCAAAATAGCAGGGTGTTCAAATACTTATTTTCCTCACTATACATAAGTTTGTTTATTATTAGTATTGATTAATGTTGCCGAAGCTTTTCTGTGGTCACAAAATACGGATCTTATTTTCTCTAAAAATGTCTAAAAAGACATTTAGCCATCTTTGTTAAGTGTTTGGCTCTAAAGCCAAATTGCATGGGGTGCAAAAATGTAAAGCTGTTGTTGAGATGGAAAATGATCTGCTTAGCTACCAATTTCTCAGCAACCTTACTTACCTTGCTATTATTGGAATGCTGATAAGCATAAAATTAAATTTTTTTATTTTTATTTAACCTTTATTTAACCAGGAAGTCCCTTCCTTCGAGGGAGACCTGGCCAAGACAAATGTGGGTCACCAGATTTGAAGATTGAAGTGATGATAGCAGATTTCCAAGCACTCGGGAACTGATCAAGGTTAATGATAAAAGCAATTGGATTAACTAGTGCTGAATTAAGATCTTTGAGGATAGTTGTATCCATCCCAAAACGTGTTTTGCTATTTGAACTGAATTGCTTGAAAGGTTTACATTTTGGTTGATTTAAAAAAAAATATTCTAGTATTGTGGTGTTGTCCTGTTAGCTTTTTAAAGTGATTTGCAAAATGACAATCATAAAGTCATGACAACCAAATAAACAACAGTGCAAGTAGATCATTTCTTTTCAGGCTGAGTGACAAACAGAGATGAAAGTCCAGTGTTGCCAACTTAGCAACTTTTTTTCACAAAAGAAAAGGAAAGACGTCATTATTTTCCGGTGAGCACGCAAGGTCTTTCTCTCTTGTGGCTGCCAAAACAGTTACCTCTCTCTTCTGCTCTGTGAGTGAGGAGCAGAATAGAATATGGGCTCACCTGCCCATGTTAAGTATAAAGCCATTAATATCTGCACACTATGCTTTTCATTTTATCTTATGTTGCTATACCCTGCCTTGTCTTAAATAAATGAAACAGAACATTGTCGGACCTCTTACTAATGGGCTTGTATTAGGCTATAATACTAATTAAACTTTCAGTTTAATTTTTTTCTTTGACAGTGCCCAAAAATAATGGTGTTTCTTTGATGGTTTACCAAGCCCCTGGATGGATTAAAATTACAATGATGGCTCATTGTAATGTTGTATGAACTTTATTTCAGACCCAGGGGGAGCCATATCACAATAAAAAAACATAAAAAAAACAAAAAAAATACAGACCCTTTCACAATGTTCGGTGTATAACATACAGACATGTTCGCCAATGGTTCCACACTCTGGAAGAAAATCTGACATAACTGCATACAGGGTTAGCCAAAACAGTGATTAAGTTGTTTTCTGACTCAGATACTATACACATAAATGTATACATAAAGTTACGTAAAACATCAGAGCAGGTAGGTATTCCTACACTGACAGCAGCAGCCTCATGCTGTCATAATGATGTAATGGCTTGTTTGGTCTTACATTTTATTTAAAGTGGTATTAAAAATATCTTTAATGTAACTTGTTTATATTTGTGGACACCCTAAAGTAACCTCTTTGAATTAAAAAAAGATAATCCCAACACTTACCCCACAATGAATTGAAATTTAGCCCAACATTTACTGGCCCGCATTAGTTAGGCAGAAACTAGTTAATTAAGCTGTAACAACTCACTCCAATTTAGTGATCTGATCCACAGAGGTTAGACATAAAGTAGCTGGAAGTTAAAGCTATAGTGAGAAATTTCTGTCTCCCCCATGAGGAATTCTAAGTGATTGCGCACCCCACACACACACCCCTCCTCCACGCAGTTGCTTGTAGCCAAGAAGGACATGGAGGAAAGACCTGGTAGAGGTAATAAACCATCTTCTAAACATAGCCATACTGAAAAAACTGAAAGAGGTTTTTGGAGCTGATAGGCTTAATTAGCTTTGCATCAACTCATTTGGCAATGGCTTCAATGTAATGGACATCCATCAATACAAAATACTTGCACACTATAACTTTAATCTAGAAAATATGCTGGCTCAGCGGGCAGGGGCTCATTGCAGCTCGTTCTTCATAGGAAGTCCGTTAAATCAGCATTCTAATGTTGATTTAAAGTTTGAACGTTTACTTCATGAATGAAGCTTCAAAGCTTTGAACTATTCAGTACAGCCCTATTGACAACCGTGACTATTTTGATTGAAAATAAGCATTGTGCATTGGACATGTTGCTTTGCATTGTTATTGCTGCTGCTATGCTCTCTAAGATGCGTTCTAAAAATAGATTTTCCTCTATGAGTAATCGATCCCCCCTCAAGTAATTCATTTGATCCCTGGATCTTGAAAAACATTACTCGTGGCCATCCCTACAAGACAACATGTGGATAGATGGATAGCTACATAGCCACCTTGACTATCTTTCTATCTATCCGTTTATTCCTTCACTATAGAGGCTGGCTCCACAAAGTCATTCATTTTCAATGAAGCAGGTTCACAAAGTGTCCCTTGATGAGGTCACAGGCAAGGATTTCTGGTCCCTTTCACACAGAAAAGTTGAGATTGCTGTATTTACAAAAGCAGTGCTCCTGTTCTCTGAGCCATTAACACCGCACTGTGCTGCATTAGTACTGCAACATTTTCTCTCAGTTCACCAAGCAAATATGCTGCACAGAGGACTTGTCCATCCTCTCCATTCCAAAGAACAAGATGTCGTTAGCATGCCAGTCAACTGACTAAGGTGAAATAACTGCAGCACTGTGCTGTAGTGTTCAGTGAGTGCATGTTGCTGATGGTATACTGTGTCTCTAGCAGGTGATACAGTATATGTTTGTGGCATTTGGATCAATACGCTAGTGTAAACTGTCGGATTAGTTGGAAAGAGGAAAATCGTCTACCAAAGCACTGCTCCATGTCTCCCTTTTATTTTGTTCATTCCGAAAATGTAAATGTTTAATTATTTCATGTACTTGTGTATTGTTTTATTTATTCTATAATTAATTTACATGCTCACTCATACACAACACCAGCATACTGTACTGTATATCATTCTATCACTGGATGGAATCCCAATTAAGTGTGGGATTTACGGAGTTAAACCTGCGTAATAAGGCTCTGTCTTGGCTTTAAGTTGCTGGTGCATAGCCAATTACAATTACATTGACTGACTGCCAAATCCATGTTTCCCACTGACAAACAAACATCTAGGCTGTGATTAAGGTGGGTTGAAGCCCAGACAGGCCGGCGCCACTGCTAACAAAGTTGGACAGATCAGAGAGAGTCTCAATTGAACACCAGCCGATACTGGTGGATTTTGGCAGAGTGACTGTCTCAATCAGATACTCTGGCAGATAACCCACTAACAAAAAGCAAAAATTAGGCTGACTAATTATACAGTTCCAGTATAACTTGTGAACAAGTTGTGTAATTCAATCACAGATACTTTTAAAACCATTTTTACACCCAACATACACACAGTGTTGTACACATTCCCCTATTAACTATGACCTTCAGTTAGTCATTAAAAAGCAAATGACTAACCTCAGAGCAGTATTACTTTTGGCACCTGGTTTGGATTTACTTTTAATGAAAACTAATATACGTTTTAGTCACATTTTAGCCATTTGATCATTGTTAGTCTTAGTCACAGAATAGACATGTTAGTATAAAATAGTCTTTTTCATGTCTAATAAGTGTTTTGAGGTTACAACTGCTCAGAATAAGAAAAGGATTTATAAAGTAACACTTCCGCTCATTTCGGCAGATATTATGGTTAAATTTAGTCCACAGAATGTAAGTGTGTTGCTGCAGTGAAAGTTAAGATTAGGCACCAAAATGACAAGTTAATATTAGGAAAAAGATCATGGTTTGTATAAGTAACAGTAAACAGACAGTATTGTTAAAGAGTTACCTCTGCTGTAAATATATGCCAAATAGAATTCCACAATAAAACCTGAAAGTAAGAATTGAAGTAAAGACAGGTGTTTTCTCCACTATATATCCATTGTTGCTCTATTTTATTTCACCACATGGAGTAGCATAGTATAATAAAGTTGGACAGGAACACATCAGACTTTCCGCATTTCTGGAAATATGCCGAGTTACTTTGATGAATATTTATAAGGCTTGGTTTGAATTGCCACAGCACGTGTAAAGTGAATTCCTCCAGAGACTAGTCTGATGGGTACAACCTCACTCTCTCACAAGACGATCTAACATAGGCAATCCTCTGAGTCGGAGCGACTGATGCACTTATCAGAGAAAGAGAAAGAGAGGAAGACGAAGAATTTTAAAAGAGGAAAAAAATGAGATTGCCTCTCATTTTCTCCCTCTCTTAAAATACTTCATTAGAAGAGGCTCCTGGGAAAGTTGGGACGATGGAGTAAGAAAGAAAGGTTGGTGAGGAGAGAAAAGAGGACAGAGGAGGGAGAAGTAGTAGTGATGGTAAAAAATGAAGTGGAGCGAAAAGGGACACCTTGAGAATGAGAAAGAAGAGCAGTAAATGGCAGACTGTGGGGTGAGTGAAGTCGAAATGCAGCTACTTAAATCAGGTGTAAGTTTTCTGTCTGGAAGTTAGTCAAACTGTTCTGAGTTACAGCTGTGAGGGATGAGGAAAAGGGCAAAAACACAGAGAGAAAGTAGAGAAAGAAATGATGGAGGCAGAGAAAGCAATAACAGCTCCAGATGAAATATACAGAAAATGAGACAGAGACAATGTTGTTCTGCTGTGGTAAATATCTGTCAGTCTTCTATAAAACAAAGAAAGCAGCAATGTGTGGTCATAATTGTTCTTGGTGATTTCCCTACTGGTTGCATTCTCATACACACACACACACACACACACACACACACACACACACACACACACACACACACACACCATTGTAAGTAGAGAAAACATTCACTCCTTCCTTAGTTTCATCCCTCCTCAGTGCAACACTGGGGTGATTAAAAAACCCTATGAACAAGTGGCATTCCTTGAGGAATGTCTGTTCACCTTTTAAAAGTGCCTGTGTGTGCATGTGTGTGTGTGTGTTTGAGCAAAGTGGTTGGGGATCCTCCAGCCGTTCAAAAGCTGAATGCGTCCCTTACCGCACACACACACCTCAGTGACTATTGCACCTCAGGAGGTGGAGGATCTAATCACGTTGGCAGGAAGCTTTTAACATCAGCGCCAGGGTTTTATTCAGCAGCCTTTGCTCCCATCAACTACTCTGCATGTCAGGATGGCGCCTGACGATAAAACAAATTTCCCTGGCCACAAGAGACGAGATAGGGAAGCCATAAGAAGAAATGTTCTTCCAAAATCACATAAAAACGTCAGTTTAGACAGAAGTACATCTCTACATAGAATATAGATGATATTCGAGGCTTACAAGTAAAAACATTTTGGATTCAAATATAAAATAACCTGTTTGGACTTCACAAACCTCATTTGCTTGTCCCCTGTCTTTGTTCAGTTTAGATGTGGCTGGTAATTAAAAACAAATTAGAGTGAACTTTCTCTCCAGCTCATTCCAGCAGTTTTTGGTTGTCTAATCTGAGCCACTAAGCAGAGTCTCTTCAGTTTAGCAAGATTTTTGTTTTTATTCCTTCATGAAACCACTGAGATAATTACCTTGTGTATTATCTGCTGTCTGTGACCATTTCTGATTCTACTCAAAGCTCAAATGTAGCTTTCTTCCAAAAATAATTATCATAGTTTCTGTCAAAATGATGCACAATGTGTGCTTTATTCATAAGTGCCCATGCAGCATTATGAGGGTTTTGTGTGAAAGAATACACAACACTACAAAACAGCTTACCAGAGAGCACCGGAATTGCACAAATAATGCTCAGACTGCACACAGAGGAAACCTCATCTGTCGCTACACAGAACCCATTTAGTGTATTTGAGAATTAGGCATAGTGGCTAGTTTGTATGGTGAACTTAAATTATGTTGCTGAATCATTTCATTTCTTTCATCAAAACTAACATTGAAGCATAAGTGACTAAGGGAATAAGTTGTTGTTTTTCATGCAGTAATGTAAATGTCATCAACAAGTCAGCCAATGTCTATCCATCCATTTCTGTCACTTTCACTGAGTTTATGCTTGACGCAAAGGGTTAACATAGGTTAAGATCCGGATTTTGCTCCGCAACACTGGACTGATGAATTATTTGTGGTTAGGCCATTTTCTTGCTTTAACATATTCCAAAGTGTACATACTGGCGTGCTTTCAATTATTTTGTTAAACAAAGCGACAGGGTAGTAGTCGTTAGTACTCTAGGTAACGACAGCAACCATTACCCTACCATTAAATATGATCATATAACACCCATTCTGGCCGCTGGATTTTACAGTAAGGTTCTTCTTTTAATATACAAGGCCCTGCATCGACTCGCACCACGCTCTCTTTGCTCCCTTGTTGCTGCTCTCCTGGTCATTACCCTAGGGTAAAAAATTAGCCCTGGACTTTTAAAACCCAGACCAACCCACCACAATTGGCCTGACACCAACCACCCTTGGACTCCCCTTCAACACATGTACATACCAGCAGGTTTCGAAATTAGCACCAGCCATTTGCACCATTTACCAGCCAAATCCTGGCAAACTTTAACATGTAAGCTGGTGGAAAAAAGTTCATTTTAAACCCTGCACACCAGCCCCTAATAGTAACATTACTGTATATGATTTTTACAGTAGAATGCTGTAAAGTTTGCATTACAACCTTTTTGACATGACAAAATCACAGTAGTCTAAGTTTTACCGTTTAAATCACAGTGGTCAAAGCATTACTGTAAGAGAAATCACAACATAGCCAGTATAGTATAGTGAATAGTAAAGTACTGTATTTTTACTTATGTTGTGTTTAATTGTTTTGAATTTTACAGTGGATACATAAAATACTGTAAATGGAAGTACGGTACCTTTACTGTAAAAAGAATTCACAGTAACTTGCTTGCCAATCTTTGCCAGTAAATTCCTGTCAATTTGACGTTAATTGTGTTACTGTATAGTAGAATGTGGATAAATCTGAAAGTTATAGTATTTTTGTTTCAACCTAAAAGCTTGCTAAGGAGAGCTCACAATAGTGTGCTCGCAAAAGATTGATGTGTAAAAACAGTTTAGTTGGCTTGTGTTATGTAAAGCAATTAAACAGTAGTTGAAAGATGGGTGTATAAAGGCAGAGGAAGAGAAGGAGAGAGGAGAAATCATTTCAAAATCAGCACAGACACGGAACACAAGTCCAAACACACCAACAAGGAGCATAAAAATGAGAATTAGTGACAATAAAAAACAAGAGCTTAAAGAGAGGGAGAATCCTAGAAAAATCAGGGAGAATGAAAGAGATGGAAGAGTAAAAGCAAAGCAACTAGACAGAGAGTGAGAGACTGGTCTCAGATGAATTAATAAAGTTCTCCTGAGGTGTGAATATTTTCAGATGAGACACAAGTTACAACCTCTTCAGACCAAACACAAGTCAGCAGAACACAGCACATTACAGCGCAGAGACAAACAGCTTTCAGATGTGCATGGCAGCACAGCAGCGTATGGCAAAGAGCACAACAGTATGAAACATACGAACAAGCTTGACAGTTGTTATCAAGATGTATGGGTTTCTGCGTGGTATTACAAAGTCTAAAATTTCAAAATCAAAATTTTAGACCTTAAAAAGTCTTAGTATTGTGTTTGTGGTCTTAAATAATTTTAAACAGGTATTTAAGTCCATGCAAGGCCACGTCTAATGTTGCTTTTTAACCCCCCTGTTGTCTTCAGGTCAAATTTGACCCCTTTCAAAAATTATCACAAAAAATGGATTGGATTCCATACAACACTCTTTGCAAATGCAATCTATCATTTTCATTTCTGACTATCATCTGTATGTTCCTCTAAACTTAAATATAAGTCAAAATAATTCAAAATCTTTGTTTTTTAACTCAAATATTAGGTAAAATTCTATATAAATGAGGGTAGTTGACCATGAATTATAAAACTAGTGGTAGTAAGGTAGTGTTAGTGAAAACTAAAACAAAAGTCTGAAAAAGGGACGAAGTATCCATTTTTGACCCTGGAGGACCACACAAGGGTTAAATCCATGGTGGTGTAGTTCTTCCTTGCGCCAGTCCAAATAAAAGTTTGATGTATTACAACTTCAAATGGACCAACGTGTAACTTAAATTGCAGTCAATCAGCTTTCATGTTATTGATGTGAGTCTCTTGAAATGTACTGCATGCTTAAGCTATGGGGAATTGCATTACTTGGCTTTTAAAACTGAATTTAGGGTTTAGCTGATGTGATAAAGGTCTTCAATTCCATTCATAATGGTCTTAAAACGGTCTTTAAAAGTCTTAAATTTGACGAAACCTGCTGAAACTCTGATAAAGTCTCCCTGGCATGACGCTGCTCTGGGATGAAAACCCAAGGCAACAACTTTTCGGGTAGTAAAAATGGTTGTCAAAGTAAAGCAGAAGGGTATTAAAGCGCCCATATTATCTTCATTTTCAGGTTCAAAATTGTATTTTGAGGTTGTACCTGAATAAGTTTACATGGTTTCATTTTCAAAAAACACCATATTTTGATTTTATTGCTGCAGATACTGTTTTCACCCTGTGTGTTTAGGTCACTGTTTTAGCCACAGAGGGAGACATCTCACTCAAAACAGTTTTTTCCACGTATGTATGCGTGTGGAAGCACCAGAGACACAAAATGACACCCAAAATCCCAGAAAATGTGTATTTTTCCATAATATGGGGACTTTAAAAAAGACAAAAGATTTTGCATTGTTTAGCCCAATAACTGCAAATCACACGTGTTTCATTTAAAGTATATAATTATACATCCTTTAGTGTGTACAGTGTAAGTGTATAAAACTTATTTCTTACTATAAGTTGGAAATCCTTGAATGGTTCTGCTCATTCAGTTGATTACTAAAGTAAAAATATCAATAGGAATTGACACTTGCTTGAGATAAGTAATCCAACTCAGTAGATGCCATGTACTTGGTATTACTATCATTATTAGTAGCAGTGTAGCATGATCAATGTTTTTAGGCCAACGATGTTTTGAAGACCATGTATAGGGGTCACTCATTATGATTAACCCACAAAGCTGTAGGGTAGGTTCTCCCACAAGCCCTGTCATAACTCACAAACCCCGCCCTATATACCAAGCCTATGAAAGGGAATTTTCTTACATTTTTATGCAGTTGAATTGTAAATATTTGGGTTGGTGTGGTCAGAAATTCTACAATCTAGGTCTACTACTTGAAGTGTGGGTAATGTTTTTATAATCATCCATTACATTTCAACTGTTTAGTCAGTAGGCCTACTTTTAGCTATTTATACCATTGATTACTTTTCTATATGTTTAAACATCAGTGTTTAGCTGTTTTGGCTGATTTATTGTTTTGTGATTAGTTAAGCTGCTCCACAATATTTCCAAGTACTCCCTGGCATCAGCAGAAATAGCCCTTTCCGGGGAATCACTGCTGGTGTTGTATCAAAGACTATTAACCTGTAGATGTGTTCCCTACTACTTGAGCTCTAATTGGAGAAGAACAGCCATTCAGAATTGACCCTTAATTCTCCGATTGGTTGGTTTTGTGGCACACTTGTAACGCTGTAAATAAGTGAAAAAGCGCGTGTGTCAAGAGTTGAGCGTTCACAGAGTGCCGAAGTTGAGAGGGAGGGAGACCTGATCTGAGCGCAGCAGCGTCTACCTGTGCACAGAGAGAGTTTTTGAGAGGGCACATGAGTTAACTGCGTGAGAGAGGTTATTATTGCACATTAATATGGATAATAGCAAACATGCAAATACATTTATTGAGCACGGAATAGGTGTGTGTGTGCTAAATCCTTAAAAAGTAATATTATGTACTTGCAAACTATGGTTCTCTGGGCTTTTTTGTTGTATGTGACAAGCTAGGACTTAGAGGGTTAAAGAAAGTACGGCTACAGGCTGTATTTGATATGAAAGCAATGAACTTCCAGGACTTTCTCGGCATGCACTGGGGTCCCTCCCT
This sequence comes from Etheostoma cragini, assembly GCF_013103735.1. Lineage (NCBI taxonomy): Eukaryota > Metazoa > Chordata > Actinopteri > Perciformes > Percidae > Etheostoma > Etheostoma cragini. The sequence goes on from NC_048414.1 coordinate 22,442,755, forward strand.
ATGAGGATGTGCCCCGAACTTCTCCCTATAGTCTCAAGTGGTATCTTCTCCTTATGGGCGCAGCAGTTGTTCACTAGTCCCCATCTCTTTCCCTACTGGTGAACCAAGAGATCCGGTTTAAGGAAGCCATTTCGATGTCTTACTTACTGTATACCCACAATCTCATTCTTATGGTATACCCAAATACCCAAAGCTTTGGTTATGCCTGACGGTTGGAATTCAAATCAACTGCCAAGACCTTTGTCTTTGTCAAAATGAGAAATTTGATGGCTTTACTGTCCTGAACACATTGCTTTTTTCTCAGTTGCTGTTACAGGTCATTTATGATCATAAGATATAAATATTTAAACATGTCACGTAGCTACTTCAATGTCAAAATGTATAGCTCCAGGTTGGCAGGACGGTCTGAATTGTTTTGCACGTTCTTTTGCTGTACGTACAAACAAGGAGACAGACCCAAGAAAAAGAAATTGACGTGCTGTACGTGTTACATCAAACTGTTCCCACTCGCAATTGATAAATACTGACGCTTGTGAGTCTATAGCACACAGAGTTAGATATCAATGCAAAATGTCTGCTGTAATTGGTGGAAATTGCGGGAAGCTCCCATTATTGATTGAAATTTGCAGTGAGGTTGCGGTGATTGGATGTTAATTGTTGCCATGAGCGACCCAAGGCCCAAATCATAGAACATGCGTGTGTTAATCACACAGCACGTCCAAAAGAATGTGTGGCGTGAAATGGATTCGCATTAACTTGTTATTATCCCGTTCATTTTGACATCCCTAGTATAAATGCATGCATGCATAAATGTTTATTTTAATAGTTTGTTAATTATTTAGTTACACTTTCTAAATGATCTCATGAACCATTGATAGCTCCCAAATAGTTGTTAACTGATATAATACTTCATTTATGAATGATGAATCCGACATTCATAATGTATGAAAATGCAATAATTATTAAACACATTGTTGATGAGATTATTATTCATGAATAAAACATTTATGATTGTTTACAAATTACATACTAATTTGTATTTCTGTAGCAACAATGCTTTATAAATAATGAATTAAGTCTTTAGTGTATCATAATGTAAAGTTATTATAAAGTGTAACCCGCATGGGAGCTAAAACCTAAAACCTAAAACACTTACACATGAACATTGTCATGCTGCCGCGTTACTCACTATGTCCTCGTTGGACGAACATTCTGCACGAGTTGCATTAGAATTTGTAAATGGATGTTTGGATATATTCATTTTCAGTCTTTGGATTCTTTCTTCACAATGGAGGATGTGCAATTAAAACACAAACAACAATTCTTTATGTATTCAATGCGGGGTGAGTAATTGACACAATAATGATTTTGGGAGTCTGATCTGAAGTAGTCCTTTCAGGTTCTAGGTGTCTGTATTTTGGCTACACAGTTTATTATGGACTTATTATAGGCAGCTGAGGTTGAAATTGCAAAAATTGTCAGAGTTGAGCTATTTTCTCTGGAATTATCATGACAAATTCTGTCGTAATCACTGTTATTATTGATTGTTATTTGATTCTCCTCACTCTCAACCCTCCACTTCCTCCTTCCCTCCCTCCCTCCCTCGCTCTATGTCTAAAGTCAGAGGAAATGAACCATGTCGTTCCATTGATCCAGCAGCTAACACATGCATGCATACGCAGAGAAAACGCAGCCCCCCCCACACACACACAGCGGGCTCCCCTGTGAAGAAGACGAAGTGAAAGGTATATTGTTGTGGACGGAGCCACTGACCCCCTTGTTGAGTTAATGAGCTTTTATTGACTTCAGCACCTGAAGCTGCTGCTGTAACTTATCACTGTTAGCACCTCACTCCCCAGACGCACAACACACAGGGGGGCACACACACACACACACACACAGACACGCAAACACAAACCTTCTGTCTATGTGTGTAAAGACCTATGGAGCTGCAGGAACACACAAACTGTCAACACTGTCAGTGTGTAAATCTACAGCGTCTCCCAGGATACAAGAACTCCCAAACAGGACTTTAAACACATTTAATAGTTGCGTTGAAAATGAGTTGTGCAAAGGTGACATCCCTTTGACATCATTTCAAATTAGTTAGAAAGTTGATGCTTTACACTGAAAATGAAGCAATTCAGCCATCTTTAATTTGTATTATACATGTATGTATGTATGTATGTATTATATATTGTATATGTATATGTGTGTTTTTTTATTATTATTATTATTATTAAAAATCTTTAAATAAACCTCTTGAATAAAATCACTATTTAACAATTTCTTCATGACTTGATCTTGAACATAATTGGTATAATATGTATTAGGACACATTCTTATATCCTTAAATAAGTCCAAATAATCTATTTACTTAATAACCAAATAAAATAAGTATTTTTTTGTGAATTTGGACTGAATTATGCTTAGAACTGATTCTAATATTCCATCCACATCTATTTCTTTCAAACTGGGAACAAAATATTGGAAGCACTTGTCAATAAATTGTAATCCAGTACTACATAATCGTTTCAAACAAGACCTAGCTAAAAAGGCAGCATCAGCACAAATATAATGGTGGATGCACACAATAGCAGGGCTGTAGTCAAGACCACCTTTGTCGAGTCCAAGACAAGTCCAAGACCAGGACTAGTCGAGTCCAAGTCAAGACTGAGTGTAAAGAGGTTCGAGTCCAAGTCAAGACCAGGGCAGGAAAAAAGGTCTTATGCATGAAAGTATCAAGACAATCATTTTGAGTTTCACTTTGCCTCCAATATGATTATCAACATAATAAAGACACCTGGACGTGGTCGAGACCGAAAGCCCATAAGCCATATCTGGCAAGAACAGTGGTCGAGTACAAGACAAGTCAGAGACCGTAGAAAAAATGGTGTTGAGTCCGGACTTGAACACTACAGGGCTGTAGTGCTCGAGTCCGGTACAATAGACTCCAGTACAATAGTGCGCAATTTGGAATACATGTTAACAAATACAAGAGTAACATAGCCCTGCTGACTGAAACAAGCTCCACTGTTCCCAGCTGAATCCCTCCAGTGATTCTTCTGCCCCGTACCTGAGTCTTTATCTTTATACATCAATTCAAGTAGTCATTTTTATTCATGTAGTCCATCACAACTCATATCTAAAAGCACAGCAGCTCAGGGTAAGACTGATCTGTTTAAACAGTGTGTTTGTTTGTGTGTGTGTGTGTGTGTGTGTGTGTGTGTGTGTGTGTGTGTGTGTGTGTGTGTGTGTGTGTGTGTGTGTGTGTGTGTGTGTGTGTGTGTGTGTGTGTGTGTGTGTGTGTGTGTGTGTGTGTGTGTGCGTGTGTGTTGTAGTGAGGACTTACGATTCTGAAAATCATACCTATCTCATTGTAGTAAGCTAAAAAAGTTTTGCTTTTGCTCTCTTTAAAATGTTGTTTAAGATGCTAAGATGCTCCCTTTATAGCTGAATCCTTGGGTCTGAAGCTGCACCTCTACTGCCTTTGGCCGCATACACTCACACGCACACAACCAACACACAACAGGAAGCTACCAACCTCAGGAAAAGAAAAAACACCTCTAATTGCAATATGGAAATCTAATTTTCCACTTTCTTTCCCAGGGGCTGAATGTGTTGTGTGCTGTTATACGTTCAAAAATAAAAACGTGTGTAAAAAGTATATCTGTGTATAAGTTATTGCGTAAAAACCAAAGTAGAACCTTTTAAATTATGTTACTTAACCCCAGTAAATAATTAGGTCTGTTTGTGCGGATGTGTGATCCTGGGGATGTGTTGATAAATGTGGTAATTTTCTTCCACATTTACATTTCAGAGCACAGAGTGATTATGAGTGAACTGTCTGTGCCACTTTCCTAATATATTTGCATATGTGTGCGTTTACAGCCATGTGTAAATAATTCTTGTATTGCCGAACTGTAAGATGTTTTGGCTGGTCAGCAGATTTCTTTGGAATCCTATGTGATATCTTTAGACTGGTGTTTCAAAGAGCATCTATTGTACTTTAACAAAATGTGACTGTTGATCAGTGGTTGCCACTGTCGCACATACTAATTGCTTGCTCTTAGGGGAATCACTAGAATTGTTGGGGGTTGTAAATTAAAGAGTGTGGTCTAGACCTACTCTATCTGTAAAGTGTCTCAAGATAACCCTTGTTAGGATTTGATACTATGAATAAAATTGAACTGAATTGAAATGGCAAAGGTTCTTGTCATATCCCCATCCTGACATAATAAGTTGTTTTCCCGTTCACTTCCTTTACACCATGTCAGAGCTGTAATGTGTAAGTTATTGGCTATGCAAAAAGTACATTTGAAGTTGCTTTTAAATGGTGAAAATGTAAGGTTGCTTTTATTTTAATGTTGTGACAGGAAACAGAGAGGTTAGATCACTTGATCTAACAAAATCAAAAAACTTTCATATAGTGTCATTTGAACTCCTTGTCAAGTGACGCTGCTCTTTTTTAAATAACAACTTTAAACTAACAATAAACATGTGCAGACAGTTATGGTGCTGTGAATTGTGTATGGCTGTCAAAGACAATTATGTATACAGTTATACAGTATTCCTAGTAAATAGGTTAAAACTGTTTTTTTTGTGTTACAGTAACTACGGCTAAATATGTGGCTATAAAACGCTGCACTGTGCTCTACGCTCTGTAGAATATATTTCTCTGCATTATTGTCCTTTGCAAATCCCATTCCAGTTGTTATTTATATGTTTATTTGAGTTGTATATATGTTAGAAATGACCAAAAAAAAGTTAAACTAGTGGGGGATAATTCTTGCCCCTCACTAGTCAAGGTTCTCTACTCCTCACTGTAGAAGGAGCGAGACCACTTCAGTCACCAACGACCGGTTTGACATTGCTTTCATGCAACAGCTCTAATATTATTGGAGAAATCGTTGCAGCATTGAATGAAGAAATAATACTGCAGCTCACCCCCACCATCTTATTCCTTGAAACTATCACATGTTGCTAAGCAACTGTAAACAACACCAGCAGCCGGGCCGCTATAGATCAACGTAACCGACTGTAGCTGCAGAAATAAAGGTAAAGTGAAAGATAGAAGAAGTGTGAAATGTGTTTCTGAAGACATTTTAAGCCAGAAATAGGCCATACAGTTGCATACAGCTGAAGCTGTCTGATGTTTTGATCGACAAAGGTCAGTTTGAAAGATTTTTGAGAGGCAATCGTCGCGTTTTTTTATTCATGCAGATGACAACACTGAGCTAAAATGCGCTCACTGAATGAATGAATGAATGAATGAATGAGGAAATGTAAGGGCGCTGTGTCAGAGGGAGGAGACTGAGAGAAGAAAACCTGCTCCCGATCAGGTTAGGTTCACACCCTCAGTTACCATAGTAACCTAGTTAGTACCATAGTTACCTCTCTCTCAGGTTTGATCGACCTCCCTTTCTGCAACAGAAAACCCAGAGTTTCCCTCATCTCAGGGTTAACCAACTCAGAGTTTTCACTAGAGCTGCTTTCTGAAACGGACCCGTGGGCTCCAAAGCCTCACTAGTTAGGCTTCCTATGGAAAGGTCATGAGTAGCTAAGATCCTGTCATCCAAAAAAACTATATGTGTCTAAATGTCTGTGTAGGTTGGCTCGGTTGTGAACAACTCAGCCAGGCAGACAAATGTGCCTTCCTTAACCTTCACTTCTTTGATGGCTTTGGTTTGATTTTCCCGTTGGCTTGCTTTTCTCATTCCTTTGACTGCACCTGGTTTATCTCCTCTGTCTGGTTTCTGAAGGAGACTGCGGTCGATTGTGGTTTTTCTTCATCTCTAAGCCTCAAAGACCTCGGCCCCGCAGCCACCAACCTGGGCTCTGTTCACTTCATCTTCCCCTCCACCCCACAGACACACAGGCAATCATGCATGCAAGTGCACACAACCCAACACACACAGGTATAAACACAGGGGCAGGTGCAGGATGCATATGCTCCTACGCTGAAGGATGCACATCTTTTTTTAATGCTCGTGTCACTTCACATCCTCGCAGGTTGAGCACATCTTTTCAAACAACTTCCTCTCTCATCTGTCGCAGGATTCAGACAAACAAAAACATAAAAACAATAGGCCTACTTCAAATTAACTAAACTGGAAGGTGCAAAAACAGAGTTGCTGAATACCAATAAACAACATGAATCATCTGACTGTAACTAAATAATTTTGAGGAAATGCGGTTATGTGCTTACATTTCGAGAATGAGATGGGAAGATTGATATCAATCTCATTTCTTTCTAAAATTGTGGAGCCAGAGTCAGGTGCGATTAGCATAGCTTAGCATAAAGACGGAAAGCTTTGGGAAACAGCCGGTTTGCTTCTCCACAAAGAGAGAGAGACTCTTCAGTTCCTCTCAGCTCTACACGTCATAACAGCGCTTTGTTTGCAACTTTACTGTTTTGGCTTACTCTGCGCTCTCATCCACTCCTTTTACAGCAGCAAAAACTAAAAAAAGTAAAACAATGTTAGCTACTAAACAAAGCAAAACAAAGTTGGCAACTAGCCGGTGAACATAATGGAGCCTTTAGCTCCATTATGCTGAGCAAAAATATTTTGCTCAGGAGTTAATGAAGACCAGCGATGGAGGACTCGGGTCGCTTTGACTTGACTTGGACTCGTGCACTGATACCTTGGACTTGGACTCGAAGATTAACAAAATCTTGAGCATTCATGAAATAGGCCTTGAACGTGGATGAAGTTTCTGACTTCTGTTATGTGTAATAGGCAGTGATGGAGTACTCTAGTCCTGGAGTCTGATTCAAGTCCGACTCGTATCACCATTCTCTGGACTCGCGCGTTGGTGACTAGGACTTGGACTCAAAACACTGGGGACTCGAGACTTGACTTGGACTTGACAGTTGGTGACTCGACTACAACACTGATAGAGATAAAACTGATCAAGAAGGAGAGTAAAGATTGAACTTGTATAATGTCACGTGGCCAGAAACATGACTCCAAATGAATACTAATAGTTGCTGTGTGTCTGCTGGATCTTTAAATAGTTAACAGGAACAGCTGGTTCCGTTGCTCCAAAGTGGACAAAAAAAATCCATTACTGCAGCATTAGTGCACTGCAGTGGTCAAAAGTCTGGTCCTGCTCCCATGCAGGGCATCAGCAGCTGACTGTAGGGTTGCTGGGTAATGCTCCGCCCATCAGGGATCAGATGAAAACGTTATCAATCTAAAGATGCTACATAAGCCGGCCATTTATTACACTAACAGGCGTATCACATTATCGCTCCATTTAGAGGGAAGCCTGATTACATTTTGACTAATGATGCCATCGTCAGTTGCTACATGGCCCCTTGTCTCTGTTTACATGGCTAATGTACTTAAAGAGGTCTTCCCTTGAAGCTGTCTGGGAAACAGATGCCCACCTCATTCGTCCTTCACTGGACCAGATTACAGATTTTCTGTGTACAGTCTCTATTTTTCCATTTCTGTTTTTCCGTTCCTCTCTGGTGGGTTCTATTCAAAGTTTCCAGAGTTGAAGAGCCTTTAGCAGGATCTCTTTTTTAGCTTCAAATCTTATTACTGGAAATTGAATTGTCCAAAGGCTCTGGTCAGTGGTCCATGGTGTACGCCTTTTTCTGACAGGCCTGATAAATACAGGCCCTGATTTCTCTCTCTAACCTCTTCCTTCTTTCCATCTTATTCTCTCCGCCCTCTCTCTGCACTTGTCCTCTGCCTCTCCCGCTCACTTCCACACCATTCTCTTACTTCTCTCTTGAAATACAGTGTGTTTCCGTAAACTACATTGCAATATTTTCACTTTTCTCTATTTCCATTGCTGCTTTCAGACTGAAAGAAAAGGGCGGTACTGACCTTGGACACCCAGTCCTTTCCTCCTTGCCAGTAATGTTTCTATATGCTCTCTGTACACACAGCGGGGTGAAGAGTGAGAGAAAGAGAGAGAGAGTATTTGTGTGTGTGTGTGTGTGTGTGTGTGTGTGTGTGTGTGTGTGTGTGTGTGTGTG
>NC_048414.1:22450847-22463303 GCF_013103735.1 Etheostoma cragini
TGTTTGAATTGTCTTATAGTAATCCAATCCTTCATTCTACAAATATGTACATGAAACACACACACACACACACACACACACACACACACACGCTTGTTTGAATTGTCTTATAGTAATCCAATACTTCATTCTACAAATGTGTACACACGCAAACTGTCACTCTTTGCATACAACAATCCCCCTTGAGCAGATCAAGGGGAAGGTGCAGATAGAAGAAAATGGAGGACGTAGGGAACATAACATATGGAAACAGGAACAGGGAGATTAGGAAAAAGAGATGGATGTTACAAATGACTTTGATGGTTGTTCGAATCCAGCACAGGAATGGCGGAATCTGCCACTACCAATTAAAGATTAGTTAGAGAAAGTTACAATCAATATTTGTATAATAACAATGTATAAAATGACAATGTGAAAAAAGGTGAATTGAAAGTGCTTGAAGTGATGAACCTGAATGCCCCCTCGTAATTTTTATTTCCTTTTTGTCTCCAAAGCTTTATGCTTGTTTGAGGTTGTGGATATTTCTGTTGCCTTTTTGTATTTTTCAGTTGCTGTTTCCTGTTTTGCATGTTGATTGTATTTATGGAGTATCTTTCTGTTCTCCTGTTCTAATTGTGTATCATTCTGAGGACTGTTTATGTTTCTCTTTGGATGGTGTATGAGTGTTTTATTTTGGTAGTCTGGTTTTCTGTCGTGTCTTGTCTAGTTTTGCTTCCTGTGATTCCCCGCCTGTCACCTGATCCTTGTTACCCCTGTGTATCTAGGTTCTGCATTTCTTTTGTCTGTTGTCAGATCATTTTGGGTTTGTTCTTGCTAATGTGTTGTCTCTGTCTTCCCTGATGTATCTGGGCTCTCGTTTTGTTATCCTGATTTGATATGATTAATTTTATTTTCACAACAAAAAAATGTAAACAGTGTTTTGTGTTTCACAAAAAGATGTGATGGATATTGCCGAAAACCCCTCAAGGGGCTTAATAAGTGGCTATCTCCATAGAAACAATTATATTTACCAATTTAAAAATATTTATATATTATTATTAAATTGCATTATCCTGCTTTTTCCCTTTTCTGCATTCTGGACTTAGTTTTTTGTCGACCTCCGTTTGAACTGCTTGTGTCCTTTGTTTTTTGCATTTTTGCATTTGCGCTGGTTTTTCTGTTACTAAATCCTCAACTCCAACTTTCTCCCGCCTGCCTGCCTCCTCTTTGCGTTTGGGTCCCCTGATCCCCCTCATAGTAACAGAATGATCTGATCACATGGACCCGGCAGAGAGACGTTAGTTCAAGGTAAAGGAGTTGGAGTTCCGTCAAACTGTGGAGTCATATTCACGCGGATCCAGCCCAGTTTTCCCCTACTGTGGAGAGGCTTGTCATACAGACGCATTCGTTGTTGGCGAGACCTTGGGTGAGTCACTTTGTTCCCCAGCTGGAGGAATTTAAAGGAGAATTCCAGTCGATTCCAACACATAGCTCTGTAGTTTTTAAATTTGGAGTGCTGTCAGTAGAGAGAAATGAAACCAACTGGTGCTGCCTACACCGAGTTATCCTCCTGCAAGAGTTAGCACCCTACAAGCTTTAACAAGGCAAGTTTTAAACGTGTTTTTAGCCTCTAAACATGATCAAAATGTCATTAAAAGTGGCTACCCATGTGCAGTGATTCCTTCCCAGTGACCACAGTGAATCTGGTTGCAGTAGTGTGAAAATAATGCATGAAAGCTGTGCTAATTCTCTGTTCAGTTCCTGTGTTGAGACGGCCGTTAAAGAGCTTAGGGACCATCTACTAACTACAACACGAGACAAGATTACAACACTAATAGATTTAAGGTAACAAGGTATCTTAACGCTATGGTGCGTAGTTTCTGTAGCCCCCACAAGGAATTCGCCTTGTGGCAACAGTGCGACAGTGGCGAGGAATCCTCGCCACTGTCGCACTGTTGCTTGCTCTGGAGGAAACTACTAGAACTGTTGGGTCCTTGTAAATTCTGGAGTGTGGTCTATCTGTATAGTGTCTTGAGATAACTCTTGTTATGAATTGATACTATAAATAAAATTGAATTGAATTGAATTGAAGGAATTCAAAGTAAAACAAAACTGTCGGCACATCCACATGATACAAGCCTTCCGTGATCGTGCATGCGCCCCCACCCCTTGCAGCAGTGTCTTTTCTGCTGAAAACCACTTCCAGCAGGTTGAATGTACACGCCATAACAACAGTCTTTCACTAATTGGACAGCGTGTAGTTTCCATGCACAGATAATGATAATGTCGTGAAACAGGGACACCGACGATCTAGTAGACTCATGTTTAGCTTTAGGATTGATCAGGCTGAACTGACTGAAGGAGGAGACGACATGTGCAGCTGCTGCCTGCCTCGTCTTGTATAATCAGGACATACAGCAGCGTACATCTTCATGGTGAACTGTTCCAAAAGCTGTTTAAATAAGAAGTGTTGATCACAGTATGCCTATCTCTTATTACTAGCTGATGTTCTAACCTGCATGGTCGGTCAGGTTAAAACATCATCAACAGTCTCTACAGGGCTTGTTTATATGGCAAGTTTGCAGGTCAAATTTCAACATGATTATACAACATAGATAGTCCAAGCTCAGACACTAGACACCACTCTTCAATTCATCCACATCATACATATGCTTTAATGGAAGTGAATGAGATGAGGGGCAAATGTCTCCAGTCTTTTAATTTTTGCTACATCTTTGGAACAAAGTAATCAGTGCCATGTGTCCTCACATCTGATCTCATGTGATCACATGTTAGTGAAACAGTGTGGTCCATGAGATATGTAGCCACAGTATATTTTACCACGTGAAGTCTCTTAGACCCTTCTATATTTTTTTAATTTCCTGGAAAGGCTTTTCTTTGATTTGAAACATGTGACGAGGGAATCTTAGCATCAGATTTATCAATATTTGTGAACTTCTGATGAAAAGGAAGAGAGAGGACAGAGGAGAGTAGAAAAAAAAGAGTAGGACGAAATGATGAAAGAAGCAGAAGAAGAGAGATGAGCAAGTTTTACATCAAAAAGAAAAGGAGTAATGGAAGGACGACAGAGATAATACAGTAATGACTTGAGAGACATGAGAAGTAAGAGAAATGAAGAAATGGAAGGAAAGAAGGGGGGATGATGGAAGTAGGAGGAAGAAGGGAAAAGCGGATGTGTGTGTGTGTGTGTATGTGTGTGTGTGTGTGTGTGTGTGTGTGTGTGCGTGCGTGCGTGCGTGCGTGCGTGTGTGTGTGTGTGTGCGTGTGTGTGTGTGTGTGTAGCGGTAGAGACTGTGGTCCCTGTGAGTCAGATGGGGAGGAAAGGAAGGAAGAAGCTTTTAAACCTACTTTTAAACCTATTTTAAAGGGGCTGTACTTGACATTCAGAACATTACTACAACAGCACAGAAATATTTGCTATATGTAAAGATATAGTGGAGTAATGGCGGGAAGTCACACTCCCTCTGTTTGTGTAATCCAAGCTTCTGTGTTCCTTTCATAGGCGGTCTGCCGTGCATGCACGCAGCCTGTGGAAAAACAAAGGTAATTGATATATTTTCTTTTAGTACTGTGAGTACATCCCCTTTAATGAGGAATCTTTCACTTTATGTCTGTGCTGCATTAAAAAAAAAAAAAATTGGAAATTGCTGCAGTCGGCCCACTGAGTGGAAACTTAGAGAGAGAGTGAAGTTAGGAAGCGTTTCCTTTGGTGAACAATTAAAAGCCAAATATATTTTGCCTCTCGCCTGTGGACTGCTTTTATTGGGATTATTGGGATGACGCAGAGACGAGACCTCTCCAAGACTTGGAGCTTTTTGAGCCAAATCAGAGGTGACAAACTGATACTCAACTTGAGAGAAGTGGAGGTCAGACATGTTACAAAAAATAGTTTAACATTTTGGGAAATATATTTATTTGCTTTCTTGCTGAGACTTCAATGAGAAATTGAAAAGACTGTCTCATGTCTGAACAGCTAAAAACGTAGCTGGAGCCAGTCACCGGTTACGTTAGCTTAGCTTATCATAAAGACTGGACACGGGACTCTAGTGTGGCTCTGTCCAAAGGTAACAAAAGTTGCATACCAGCAAATCAAGTTTACTCAAATACACATTATATCTTTTTTAATTAATCCATACAACCTAAGGTGGCAGCAGGCAATCAACAAAGACTCCAAGGAGCTAATGGTCTCGGCCAAGAAAAAGTAACACATAACCCCTTCATTTAATTCAATTTTATTTTATTTTATTCATAGTATCAAGACATAACAAGAGTTATCTCAAGACACTTTACAGATAGAGTAGGTCCAGACCCCACTCTATATGTTACAAATACCCAACAATTCCAGTTATTCCCCCAAGAGCAAGCAGTTAGAGTGGCGAGAAGCCAACTGTTGTTTTTACACATCTGTGGTCATGGCCGAGGGAACTAGGGGTGCGGAAGGTGCTGCAGCAGCCCCTAACAAAAGGACAAACAACTACAACCATAATTTAAAAAACAAAAACATTTATTTTTAATAACTTGATTATTAATGTTAACCTAATCCCTTTCATTAAAAATTAAATGTAATATATTTTACAATTTGGTAAGTAAGCGATAAAGACATAATTTAATTAGAATGAATCAGCTGATTTTGCCAAGAGCGAGGCGCGCTGCTGGCCTCTGACGCTAATGAGTGAAGAGAGTTGTGGGAACTTTCCCAGGGGGTCAACAGTACAGAAGTTTGCTAGCCATGCCACAAAAGCGCATTTTGGATTTCTTTATAACTCAACCACCGGCTAAAAAGCCGAAAAGATCAGAGGCAGAAAACTCAGCAACTGTAACCAAAAGAAGGGGCAGCACCTCTCCACCCCCACACTCCCAGAGCAACCTGCTAGCAACAGACGACCAGGCAGCTAATGTTGTTAGCCAAGCAAGCCGCACCTCTCCACCTCCATAGTCCTAGAGCAACCTGCTAGCAACAGACGACCATGCAGCTAATGTTGTAAGCCAAGCAAGCCGCACCTCTCCACCTCCACAGTCCTAGAGCGACCTTCTAGCAACAGACGACCAGGCAGCTAATGTTGTTAGCCAAGCTAGCAGCACCTCTCCACCTCCACAGTCCTAGAGCGACCTGCTAGCAACAGACGACCAGGCAGCTAATGTTGTTAGCCAAGCTAGCAGCACCTCTCCACCTCCACAGTCCCAGAGCGACCTACTAGCACCAGACCACCAGGCAGCTAATGTTTTTTAGCCAAGCTAGCAGCACCAGGGCACCCACGGAGGGAACCTTAACAACGTCAACGCAGCCTTGGGGTCACACTTTTCCTGGTAGACGTTTTGGAGATGAGGATTTTGTTTGGTGTTTTTTGTGTTCTTACTGCAACATAAGGTGAGAATGCTGGTTTACTATTATGCTGCCGCCGTGCAGTAAATTGAAATCAACTGTTCAGTAACAGTTCAACTTAAAGTTTATACGAATTATTGGAGATAATTGTGTTTTTTGCACGCGTGTAAAACCTTCTTATTGGAAAACCAGAATGAGGTTGCACATATATTTAATTATCCTACCACATATGATTAAGCCCTGTTGAGAACTGTTAATATACAGTCCAATATCTTCATGCCTTAAATTTGCTATTGCTGTGCATTTCTCTATTTCAATGTTTGTGTCAGGACATGGCTTGCTTTACTTTTATTGGATTTAATATAATTCAGTGATGTGTTTAGTGGCTCTGTTTTTTAACTTGTAGTAGGCCTATTCCGTGCCTTTGTCGCAGCCCTGTGCCTATACTGTGTTACCCCTGAAAACTTCTCTGGAAATTTGTCAGCACCCCCAATTCAAAATATATTCCCGGGGCTCTGTCCGTGGTAGACATTGGCATGGTTAGCATTATCACTGTGAACATGTTAGCATGTTCGCATCAGTATTTACTGTATCTAGTGAACAACCTTACAGAGGTGCTAGCATGGCGTTCTTGTTGTGTACATAGTGTTTTGTAACGAGCTGATTGGACTTAATGACTTATTAGACGTAAATTTGCAAAATTGAATTTTCGGTTATTAGAGTTCTCAACCAAAACAGTAACAAAAGACAGTGAAAATGCTGATATTGCAGTAAGTCTTTTTCAGGTATCGATTCCTTCAATGTTCCTCTACAGGAGGTTTTTACTGGCTGAATTATCCGCAGAGGTCTTTTCAAAACAAAACAAGAAGAATAACGCGGTTCCTTGTTTTACGGATGCGGTTTGGCTCGTCAGCGGAGGGTCTTTGAGCCGAATCCCCACTAACGTTCGCTCAGCTTGTTTCTGTTAAAACTTAAAGGTCCCATTACATGGTGCTCTTTGGATGTTTTTATGTAGGCCTTAGTGGTCCCCTAATACTGAATCTCTAGTCTATTTCCCAAAATTCAGCCTTGGTGCAGAATTACAGCCACTAGAGCCAGTCCCACAATGATCTTTCCTTAGGACGTGCCATTTCTGAGTCTGTAGCTTTTGAGGAGGAAAGAGAGGGGGCGAGGTGGAGGCTGGTGGTGTGGCCTTGACCAGCTGCCACTTTGCTTGAAAGCCATGATGTCTCTCTTTTTCTCATGGGTGGGCAAATTCTCTTGGCGGCCAAGCAGAGAAAGTGGAGTTACCATGCTCCTTGTGACCTCATAAGGGGCAAGATTCCAGATCGGCCCATCTGAGCTTTCATTTTCTGAAAGGCAGAGCAGGATACCCAGGGCTCGGTTTACACATATCACCATTTCTAGCCACCGGGGGACCGTAGGCAGACTGGGAGAAGGCTTATTAATGTTAAAAAAACTCATAAAGTGACATTTTCATGCCATGGGACCTTTAAGATCCAGACTTCAGGAGGTTTTTATCAGAAGCTGAATTATCTGCAGAGGTCTCCTCCTCTCCGAAGCAAATGGACCCAGTGATGAAAACGGAAACGTTGAATAAAGAAGTTTTACGTAAAAAAAAAAGAAGCTCAGATCGTTTCTCTGCTAACTTTAGAACCAGACTAAAATTCTTCATTACGTCAAAATCCATAGTTGAAAACGATCAAGATCTAAAAAGTGTATTGTAAAAATGTGCCAAAATTTGTATTAAAAGTAACTTTATAACAACTTCTGGCAGTCCAAACCAACAATGTTGACGCATGCGCTAGGAATTATTGCACCAATGAAACAAATTAAAATTACAGATTTCTTTGGGTTTGAAAATTGTTGAAAACATTTGGGATATTTTAAGTAACCAACACAACTCGACAAAATATATGTGCATACGTGCAATCCAGTAATTCCTTCCAAGTGGACACAGTGAATCTGACTGCAGTAGAAAGGCATAAAAGTTGTGTTAATTCAGCCAGTGCACAGACCTGCTTATTTCCTGTTTTCTGGTAAAGTCTTAACACAACTTGCATTCCTTTCTGTCACATCTACAGCAGTCAGATTCACTGTGTTCACTTGGAAGGAATCACTGCACACGGCTATGCACTGGTAGTGACATTTTGAACATGTTTGGAGGCTAAAAACAAATTTAAAACTTGCCCTGTTTAAGCCTGTTGGGTGCTAGCTCTAACAGGAGGATAACGATGCAGACAGCACCGGTTTCATTTGTCTCACTACTGACAGCACTACACATTTAAAAAACAAAAACAAAGCTACATGTTGAAATTGACCGGAATTCTCTTTTAACGTTACTTCCTCTTCATACAAAGAGATCTCTCCGTTGCATTTATTCCTTGGCAACATGCTGCACACCTCCCTGTGACAGGTGCATCTTGGCTAGCAGCTCCTCCAACCTTTAGACACACCAGCTAGCAAGAATGCACTTCCCTCTGTGAAACTTTATAATAGACGACCACATTATTTGTTTTCTATTAAAAACGTATACCTGTTATGTAACTTACAATGATGGGAGACTTGTGCGCTTGAGGGCTTGACCACCAACGTCCTAATAATGTCCTTTAACACTGATGGCTTAGAGTGGGGACCTTCAGAGCATTTTCTTCTTTCTTTTCTTTTTATATACGTATAACTTCTTCTTAAGAAGGACATTACTGTTGTTGCCAACTTGGCCTTTTTGTTGTTACCATAAACTGTAAATATTAACAGTCTATGGGTGTGACTGATTTACCTCTAGTCTCTAATCTAAAAAAAAATTAAAATGTGTTATTTATTGCTGCCTTTTGAGTGTTCCCATGATTTCATACATTAGCAGTTCAATTTATTAATGAATCATAATGTTGAAACCGTGATTATTTTTCA
The DNA here is from genome assembly GCF_013103735.1 of Etheostoma cragini. NCBI lineage: Eukaryota > Metazoa > Chordata > Actinopteri > Perciformes > Percidae > Etheostoma > Etheostoma cragini. The sequence continues at coordinate 22,459,081 of NC_048414.1, forward strand.
ATCTATAATCATACCAACCGAATAATATAATCATTGCATCCTTAGTGTGGACTAGCCAGACCCTCTTCCACAGCGCAGTGAAAGAGGGTCTGACCTTACTTCCTGCTTTGATCCCTTCATAACTACTAAAGTCATTATAAACGTAGATATAGGGCGTTATTGCTGCTTAAACAAACGACTTATGTGGGCGTTTTTCCAGAGGCTTTATTATTCACCCCGGTGCTTTTCCTGCTGTGACATGAAAAAATGCCTTTTTTTGTGGTTATTACAGATTTGGGGTTATAATGTAATGAGTATATCATTTCCTTGTTTTTCTTTATTTCCAGAGACACCTAGGAACAACCCTCTGGATGCTGCTGAGCAGAGCACCCCACATGAAACATGTTCAAATCAATGTGCCTGGATTTGTGCATTTGTACTCTCTCTTCTGCTTTTTATCCCTCCTTTATTTCCTTTGAGAAGCGTTTTACAAAAAGATTTATTTATTTTTTGCAACATTTGCACAACGTTTTATAAATATTGTGAATTGTCTCCCCCGGGACTGGGACATTGGATGTTTTACACTGACACACTCTTGTATGACAGGAATAGGAGCACGCCGTTGTAAAGAACCATAGTGATCAAAGGCAGCTATTAATACCAGTTCTAATTATAGGCTATTATTAATCTTAGCCAATTTATGTTATAATAGTTTGTCTCCGTGTATTGGAAGGTCAAAGGTAACAGGATGCTCATGGACACATCAACCTCACATCAACACACAGAGTTTTATAGGAACAAAGATATTTGTATGTAACGACCAGCCCATATTAAGACATAAGGAGCCTCCGACTCCCAGCGTGCCGGTGCTGAGGGACAGAGTGAGTGAAAGAGACGCCAGCAGCAGCAGAGGAGCGTGTCCCGGTCAGGTGGCGCTGAACCGAGCCTCCAGAGACTCTGCTTAGCAATAGGAGGGGCACAGATGTGATTCATTCATCATTTATCTCCATCGGTGCGACTCTTTCTCCCCCCCCCCCCCCCCCCCCATCCACACTACTTTGACATCCGTAGTAGCATTATGATCAAAGATAACAACGATGATGTTGAATTTTTAACAAATACTGTAGTTTAAAGTTGTGGTTCAGAGCCCCAATTCAATATTTTTTCATTAAAGACCCACTCCACCAAGTTCAGCTGACTCGTCATGATATTTTCCGTGTTGAGTATATGATTGATTCATTATGTGTATTTTGGACATGTGTTACTACAGGGACGGTTGTAACAGTGGAGACACTATATTAAAATCCATTTTGCAACCTGTACATATTTTTAAAAAAAAGAACTTAAATAAATGCTTTCAGGAGTTGACAGATTGAAGTTTACAACATAACTTAATAGTTATTCCAGTGTACATGGTTCTTGAAGTATTGATAAAAATTGCAAAAAGTGTTACAACTGTCCCTGATCTCCCCTATAAGGAGAAAACAGCCGTGTAACGTCTTCTGTAGCTTCTGTGCAGATTTTTAACAGAAATGATTTGATACAAACTGTGGGCACTATCGGACAAGGACAGTAATGAAAGGTGTAATCAAGTTGCATTGTGGGAAAGGGTATGGTCCAGGGTTTTTGGAACTGATTTTGACCTTCTTTTTTTATCGGTCTTTTGTAAGTCCACAACTTTAAGGAAGTGCAGTACAACATTGCTGTTATGCCCCTTAACCAATTTTTCTTTAATAGCCCGTTCATTTAACTTGCAAGGTGATAGGTGGGAGTCACAGGAGGACCCTCTACTATCGGTGTCTCCCATCGTCCGCCTACTTAACATGGATGGATCTACTGCTGCACTATTATACATGTACAAGTTATCTCATCAAAGGTATTAAAGGCTTCGGGGACATATGAGTAAATGAAATTTTAGGAGATATATTCCCATCTAACGCAGGAACGAGCCTGCTGGATCCACAACCTTTAGGCAGTTTTGTTGGAGACCTGTGCCGGATCGGATTGCTCCTGCAGCAGCGATGCTGCAGACCAGCGGGAACAGCTACGGGACCCTCGAACTTGCAGAGCAGAGTAATGTCTAGAAGATCGGGGGACGGAGGGGGGACGGGGGACGCGGTCTTTAACAGAAGACTATCTGCAGTGAGCAGGCTTAATAATCAGGTCAAAGTCCAGATCTGCATCTTAGCCTACTCACAATGACTCGCAGCCACAACTACTCCAAACATGCCCGCCAGCCTACTGACGCGTAAGATGCGCTTTGTTCAGGAATACAAGTTTGAAGAGAATCGCTCTAATATGTTGCGTGTAGATTACTTACTTAGAAGCAGAGCAACAGGCAAGAAGAAGAGGCACGCGGAGTTCATCAGAGATGTCATGCTGAGCCGACAAGGCGTCCTCCGCGCTCACAGGTTTCAGGCGTGCGCCGAAATCCCGAAGTAGTTCTTCCAAAAGAAAAAGGCAAGACACGCTGTCCCGCTGCTCGGTGCTGGTCAAAGTGTCTCCCTCCCGTCCGCGGTGCAGCTCTGCAGCCTTCTACAGTCGGTGTGAGGGGGGGGGCGTCCACAGCGCGCTCATCCGCTCTGCTGGAGGGGAGGGCGCATCCGCGCCTATAGGAGGAGAGGAGAGGAGAGGAGAGGAGAGGAGAGGAGAGGAGAGGAGAGGAGAGGAGAGGAGGAGGGGAGGAGAAGTGGGAGTAGAGGAGAGGAAAAGGAGGAGGAGGAAAGGAAAGGAGGAGGAGGAATGAGAGTAGAAAGGGTAAAGAGAGGAGATGAGGTAGAGAAGAGAAGATGATAAAGGGAGAGGAGAGTAGATGAGGTAGAGAAGAGGAGGAGAGGATAATGAGGAAGGAGAGGAGATGAGGTAGAGAAGAGGAAAGGATAAAGAGGAAGGAGAGGAGGTAGAGAAGAGAAGGGGATAAAGGGAGAGGAGAGGAGATGAGGTAGAGAAGAGGAGGAGAGGTCTACGGCAGCTCACAGAGTCCCTGATGAGCAGTGATGGAAGAAGTATTCAGATCCTTCACTTAAGTAAAATTACTTATACCACACTGTAAAAAATACTCTGTTCCAAGTAAAAGTACTGCATTGAAAATGTTACTTAAGTAAAAGTGTGTATGTATCAATAGGAAAATGTACTTAAAGTATTAAAAGTAAAAGCACTCAACATAGAAAAACACATTTTAAAAACTGGAAACGATCAAATGATTTCTGTCAATGAACAAAGTGTTAAATCAGCTAAGGATTTCAGCTCTATTTATAGGACTGTATATTGGTAGTTTTATTTGTAATAAAATCTTGTATTTTATAAACTACATGTGTTTTGTTTGCAAAAATTTTAATTTGAAAAGTAACTACTAACTAGCTGTAGTGGAGTAAAAAGTGTACTATGTCTGTCTGAAATGAAGTAGAAAGAGGCTTGAAAAGAAAAGACTTTAGTAAAGTACAAGTACCCCGAATTTGTAATTAAGTATGGTACTAGAGTAACCAAGAAAAACAAAATCCTCAGCAAACATATCTATGAAAAATTATTGGAGCCTAAATAATTCAAATACAGAACAGTATGAAGGAAGTTCAAAAAAAAAAATTCTGGTCCTACTCCCCTTTTCTATTTTGTAGTTTAATTACAAAACAATTTAATTTTTCACGTATAAGCCTACTTATAGTATCAGAGTCTTGTTATTCAGTATAAATACCATTGTGATTGATATATTATTAATGATGACATTATTAGATGGTTGTAGAGATGGAGGAAAGAAGAATAAAACATCTGCTTTATGACCTCATAGACAGGCACACTGCTTTATTTTTTTTATAAGAGCCGATATTGGTTGGGAACGAGGAATTTGATCAGTAACATGTTTTTGTAAGCTAACCATTCAGTATTTTCATTGTAAAATATTTTTGTTAAAAGCAGTTGAGTGAAGAAAGTGGCGTATGCATTATATTGTAGTCCAGTAAAAGTATAAAGGAGCATGACGTGGAAACACTCAGGTAAACAACAAGTACCTCAAAATTGTGCTTATGAGCAGTACTTGAGTAAATGCTTTTATTTACCTTCCGCCACAGTGGACCACTGAGGTGTCCATGAGCAGGGCTCTGAGGTCCTGCTGCAGGTTCAATGCTGTTCTGAGTTTGTCTCTGGAAGGAAACAAAGCAGCTCACCTGAACTACACTCACCGGCCACTTTATTAGGTACACCTGTCCAACTGCTCGTCAACACTTAATTTCTAAGCAGCCAATCACATG
>NC_048414.1:22463403-22496061 GCF_013103735.1 Etheostoma cragini
TTCTGAAGGCAAAAGGGGGTCCAACCCGTTACTAGCATGGGGTACCTAATAAAGTGGCCGGTGAGTGTATATGTCAGTACTAGGGCTGGGTATCTATACTCAATACCTTTAAGGTATCGGCCAACATAACCCAGTACAGCGTAGTACTCAATCGTTATTGTACGCAGACCTCGAAAAAAACGTTTGCATGGTTTTGCTCTAAGCCAATCACCGCAAGTGCGCCTCAATTTAATGCTACATGTGATTGGCCCACTGCTGCAGCAGCTACAGCCCACCCAGTCGGTGGTGTGGTGAAGTCCAGAGCGGTGTATTTGACAGAGATGCCACTGAAACATTTAAAAGTAGTGATGGCCAAATGAAGCTTCATGAACCATTTTCTAAGCCTGGTATACAAGACCTAGTTTACTAGGTCTCGTACTAGAACTAGTATAATTTAATTTATTTTTAATTTGTTTATTAATCCCCAGTGGGGAAATTACAATTTACACTCTGCGTACACACTTTGTTAGTAATCACACACAGGCCTGAAATACACACACAGGCTCAGGACCTATACATGCACTAATGGAGAGATGTCAGAGTGAGTGGGCTGCCAGCTGAACCAGCACTGAGCGGATGGGGGCGTACGGTGTCTTGCTCAAGAGCACCTGGCAGTGCCCAGGAGGTAATGCGGCATCTCTCCAGCTACCAATCCACACCCCGTACTTGAACCAGTGACCCTCCGGTTCCCAAACCAAATCCTTACGGACTGAGCTACTGCCACCCCACATGCTGGATGGTTCTCTCTGTTCAACAAAAATTAAAGCACACTGAATTGCACAAATTAAACAATACCAAGTCCTAGTGAGCACTGTTTCTGGAAGTACAAAACCCCCAAACAAATAAAGACACAATAAAGTGAACAAGTCTTTTTTTATTCCAAAAATGTTAAGGGTAAAATAAACTGTAAAAGGTACAACATAAACATCCAAGCAGATGGAAACAAACAGAATGAACAAGGAAAAAATAACATCCACACTTGCCTCAGTTGTTTCTCTCACACAGCTCCCACCCAGGGTAACACAGGAGTCCACCTGTCTTTCTACTCTGAGGACAGTAAACTGGGCTCTGGAACTGAAAGGTGAAGGTGGTAGTAGTCAAAATAGTAACTGTCTCTCTGTGTTGCATGATCAGTCAAACATCTGTTCAAATCAGCTGTCTTGGTAGTCATGATAGTAAACAAAACAGATTCTCCTCTGCTGTGCTGTTAGAGTCTTGCTTTAGATCCGACATTTTAACGACATAAATGCTTGTCAAAGTGAAAAGGAAAATGGGGTAATTCTCAAACATTACAAGTGTTCTAAAGGCCCAAATGGAAACAAATGTTGAAGTGAATCATGGAGGATACAATAAGGCACTTGCTAGACAAATCCAACTTAACCAAATCTACAGAGGTCAAATGAACAATCAGCTCAACGATGTGGCCACCCTGCAAGTAAACAATGATGCGTGTGTGTGTGTGTGTAAACGAGCTGCACACAAATGCTAAAACTGATAGTGAGAGAGCAAGAATGATTTCTGAAGCCAAAGAAGGGGGAACAGTCCAACCACATGCTGCCTCCTGGAGCCTATGAGACGTAACTGCACATTCCATTTACAAACCTTATTTGGGATAGCCTGATAACATCATCAGTAACAATTAGGTTTAGGAAGTGTTTCATTATGTAGTATAACTAGTTTGACAACTCTTAAAGCAAGTATACAAGTCTTACAAATGCTAAATGTTTATATAAAAAAGCGAGGGAGAGACATTATACAGTGTGTACACATGGACGGCTGCCAAACCTTATGTTGGGCTCCAAAGATTTTCGATTCAAAGGGGGATTCTTTTCAGCCTGGAGGACCGTCACAAATATTTATTACATTTCAAAAAATGTTATTTCTTACCCTTTAACCTTAATTGTATTCTTCAGAGACCCTCATCAGAATTATTAGTGAAAACAAGACCAGATGGAGAGTATGATTTACTTTCCTTCCCGAATCCCAACGCAGGAACCAATTCAACTCACTTTCAGTAAAACAATTCAGCGTGTCGATCCTCTTCAAAGCACTGAGACTGATTTGGCCTAGCAAGGTTGTCCTCTCCAACCTGTTAAGAAATAACTGAAAGAAAATATGCCACCAACATCAAATGGCTTTGAATGTTCCATACTTTTGGTTGCCCGGATTAGCTTGGATGTTTGAAAAAAACTTAACCGAACACAGCAGAATCCCGCAGCAACCGAATTCCAAGTGGGCTCTAGCGTAGATGCTGGTATGTACTGGAGAGAAAAAAAGAATGTGTCCAAGCCTGCTGTTTGCTCGTCAGGCCAAAATACAAGAGGACATTTTGAGGCAAACCATCTCGTCTCAAAAGACCCGGCGGTGGTTGGTCTCGTGGACCACTCCGCTGAACATTCTTTGAGTCTTGTGCACATTTGGATGAAGGGGCATCAAAGGAGTGTCATGTATGATGTGTCTGGGAGACGGAGACGACCAGACATTTCAGGTCCTTTCTGAGACCTTCTTTTGTTTCTTGATGGGGATCAAAGGATGAGAGACAACCAGAATGCCTCTTGGGGGAACAAGCAGCAACTTCAGAGTCGTCCGAACCATTATTGTCTTGCACTGAAGGTATGTCCAGAAAAAAAAAAAAAATCTATTTCCTAACTTGACACCTCACAGGTGCAGGTAGAACAGGGGGAGGAAGAGCTGGATTAGGGTTGTGTGGAGGGCCAGGTGGGAACAGCAATTCTTGAACCAAGCGAGAGGTTTCAAACTCGTCCTCCATCTTCAACCAACAGCCCGTCCAGTCCCCAGCTCCAAGAAACTGCTCCGAGTGGGGTGAAGTTACCGCTGCTTTCGCCTCTACAACCTACATGGACTCGTAAACAAAAAGGGACTCATGATCTGTATCCATGTGCATCTGAGGAAACAACCCTTTAAACGGAGGACTAGTGGCTGACGAGACCCTGCAGCATCATCATCAGGCGCCGCGCCCTCTTGCTGAGCAGGCTGTGTGGGTCCTGCTGCAGGAAGGCAAAGAGCTTTGGTCGGACTTGGGCCAACACCGAGGACATGTGGTCTCTAGTCAGCGGGTCGCTGTGGTCTAGATTCATCACTGCATCCTCCAGGTAGCTGACCAGGGACACAGAGGGACAGAGACATTAGATAATGATAAAAGACCAATTTCCAGGCAGGCACATACAGCATCATCTACTGTAGATATGAGCAGTTAATAATGGTTAAGCCAAGAACTAGTCTTTGGCTGTGATAGGAGGCCATGGCCATTTATGTTCTACGTGGAGAAAGTACGATAGAAATGAAGTTCCCATCAAGATTCTGACACTTCATTCATTCTGATATAAAAGCAGTACAAGGTTAACTTGCATCTACTGTGTTTTGACCCTTGATGGGCTGCAGGTGAATAAAGAAACTGATTCGTTCAGTGTCTCAACTAATCCTTCGCAGTTTGAATGTCGAGCGCTATCCTTGATCACCTGCCTGGCTGCTGGCCCACTGTGGGTGTGTGTACCTTGTGTTTTCCCTAAAATATCACAGCACAAATGCAGCCGTGTCCTGTCCTCTCACTCAGACTCCACTGCATTTAACTCCTCAATGACTCGTTTGAGTCAGACATCTGGCGGTTTGACCCTCCCGCCCTCTATGCTTTTACAGTTTAACAAGCATTTATCTCCACGTCCAGAGTTCTACCTGATCTCGGTCTAACATTAGAGCTGTTCCCACATAGCCACCTGGCCTCTGGCCAGAGTTCCCCTCAACACACACATCAGAGGTTTATCAGCTCCCTATAACACAGTGCCAGCATGACACTGGATTTTACTGCATTGCACTCCACAGATACGGACTAGCTAGTTTATGTCTTGCAGCAGATAATCTGCTAACTAGATTGTTTCCACAAGATAAATTAAGTTTCTCTTTATGCATCAGCTCATCTACTATCAATCAGAAAAACTGAAAAGGACGGATCCTCTTTGGCATCAAGATGACAAGGGATCCAAGGATTCGTTAGAGAGAAGGACATCAAGTGAGTGCAGCGGGGCTCTCTGAGCAGTCACATTCATACGCATCTTGAGAATTGCAGCACAACACTTTTAAGTTAAAAGAACATGGAAAAAACAGACTGGAGTGCAGAACAGAACAAAACATAGCATCCAAGCAGATGGAAATGAACAGAGGACAGGGCATAGAAAGAACAGAACGATAAGAGGGCATCTGAAAATTGTGAAGCTATTCAGAGAACCATTTGTGCTCCCAAGACAGCCATGTAGCAGGGCTGCAGACGGGGCCGGGTGATGGGGTCAGCAGTTTAGCACCGTTTAGCACTCGGGAGACGAGGAATAATGGACATACAATGGAGATGAGATAGGGAGCAAATGTTTAGGTAAAGACTGGCTTTATTACTGATCACAGATAGCACCGGTAGGATCAGGCTTGGGTGGTAGAGAAGGCGTGTAATACAATCCAAAACGTGTTCACTATCGCTTTGTGAGAAAATGGACTTAAAATTGACATTTTGGAAAAAAAAGAAAGCCTAGCTTATACAGCTTTTTGATACAACCCAAGTTTTGGCTGTTAACAGTTTTTACATTGAACTACAGTGTTGTGAGATGATATACTGCATGCATTTCATGTACAGTATATCCACAGATCCTGCAATTAATTTCATTCATGTATTCAGGGTTGTTTTAATTACAATTATAGAAGATTAACATTACTTCATTGTAATAACTGTAATTTACACTATAGTGGATCTGCTGTGGGGGACATGGTCAACCACAATATTGTGCCTGGGCTTCCTTTATCATGCTTCAATTCTTACTAGGTTTATAAACATTGTTTTTTTTAATGTGGTATTGCAGTCACATGGAGATCGGTTGTCATTGAGTTTGGCGGGTTTGATGGCGAGCAACCCAATATCACTGCAGTCATTTTGATTTCCTACTACTACTAAGTGTAGGGTAGCCTTCTGCTTCCAAACATTAATTATTACTCTGATATATCAAGACATTGTCATCTTCATGAAAGTGTTCACCTAAAATATTGTGAAGCACGATATCTTGTTTCATCGTCTAGATAGCGATGTGCGCGATAGTCACATCGCAGGACGTTGTAATGTTGAAGCTAAACCTTTCTTGCTGCTTGATAGAAAAGTAAACTCTCACCATTCAGGTTTTACATGTACCTTGTAACTATGGATGCAAGTTGGTGAAATAAAATCCCATACTGTACCAAAAAAAATAGCATCTCAAGTGTGCTCACCTGATTTTAAGCTCAGAGCGGGTTGTGAGGTTGGAGGAGAGCTGCTGGATGAGCGACAGCAGCACAGGCTGGCTGAGAGGGCAGGGGTGCTGACCAAACACCTGCTGAGAGTCGATGGTCTCACACACATACAAGACCAAGTTCAGATCAGTTGCTGAAAGAGCCTGGAAGACAGAAGGAGAGGGCATTGTATTTACACCCCCAAATGCATTAGGATAGGTTTCTTTTCATTCATTTTGGACAGGCAGAAGTTTAAGTATCAGACAAAGTCCTCTGGGGACCGGGGTAGCCAGTTTTCCCTGCCAATATATGGCTTAGGAGCAAGTTTGTGAGCAGAAAATCAACGTGGAGAGCATCATGACGAGCCAACATACGGGACGGCATTTATCCCACTGGCAACTTCAATAAGCCATGTTCATTATTAAAAGGTAACACTTTATTTGACGGGGTGTGAATTAAACAGTAATGACACCTGTCACGAAGGAGTCATTTTGAGTGTTAGTCATTAAAGCCCATGTTGCAGGTTTAATTTTGCAACGAATTTGTGCAATTTGCTTGTTGGTAGTAAAAATTTGAACTGTTATCCATGTATTTGATGGTGTTGGATATTGCAAAACTGAATATAATATGAAAAGTAGGCACACATTTGCAGTGTTTCCTTTTTTCCCCTACAATGCATTGTATGACGTCACGTTGGGGAACAAACGGAGCAGACTGCGTTGTATTTACCACTGGTCTGGCCTAATGTGGCTTCTGGTCTTTAAATATTAACAGTCTATGGTCTCGACCGAGTCCATGTGACTTTATTATATTTATAATAATATTGGGGGGGGAAGTGAAACACAGCTTAGACGGGGATGTTGTTCGGCTTTTCACAAGTTTAGACAGCTAGCTAACACTACGCCGCCGGACGTTAGCGCAACAGCGTTAGCCTAGCCTGCTTGGTAAATTTTACGACTGTCCTTTGTGTTGCCTATATCTGCGTCCATATTGCCAACATGTGGCATTAGTGAGCCTTTTGTACCATATTTGTATTTAATCAAATAGTAAGCTTGGCTCCTACGAGATTGGTGGGTTTGTTTGTTACATTACACACAAAGCTAACTGGCTATAGTTAGCCTGTACGGATGCACAATCAACCTGCAGTGATGTTTGAAATGAAGACACGCATATCGTTTCTTTTCCCGAAAGATCCTGGACATTATTTTTATGTAAGACGTTACGTTAAATGAAGAGTAGCCCGAGTGTGCGCGGCCTGGAGGGACGCGTCCTACCACACAGCGGTTTTGGAAGCCAAGCTACAACTGCGGCGAGCAGTCTGCAGACCAGGGGAATAAAGTTCAGATTCTCAGTTTAAGACCAAGGCTGAGCTTCATGATTCCTCCAGCCTGGACTGGTGTGGATGTTTCAACCTCACAGACAACGGACTCGGACAAGCTTTAAAAAAAGCTTATGAAGGATACAATGGTGTACAAATACGTGTATTGTTGAGTATGCTGTGAAAATGTTGTATGGAGTTCTCAGCTAATCGTAATCCGTAAAATATTGATTTTGCTCCAACCTGCTCCTTCCTTAAAAACGTCCTAATGGATTTAATTTAAAATGATGCGCTTTTTCCTCAAATAAAAAGAACAGAGTTAAATTACACTCTGTTCATTGTTGTTTAACCAAACTTTTATGTTTTCTGAAAATACATGTCTTTCCTATTAACCCACATCCTAATAACAGTATAGTTCAATAGTGTTTAGGGAAGGTATAAACCAACCATATGGGTACACTGTAATAATGGTCACTTCTCACTTCTTTCCTACACTATATCTGGAGTAAAGCTATATTGTCATTGAGTTGCGCAAATGTGCAGTACTAGTACCTACTGTAGCAGTGGTAACAGTAGTGGATTGGTGTTTGTGTCGTTTCTAACACTGCTATTGTGAGGTACCACCACATCTTATTCTGTGTTCTTTACAATATATGACATCAAGGGGAATGGCTATAATGGCCCATAATGATGGTCTTGATACTGTCATAAGACGTTTTTATAGCCTGTCTGTATGCAGTGAACTTCTTGCCTAGGGATAAGTAGCCTTTCATATGACTCGGTCTAAAAGGAATGGTAAAGTAAATATAAACAATTAGAATACTTGGTGCGTGCTGGTTAGGGAGGACCATGATCCTGTCTGAAATGTCAAACGGATTTAGGAATCTTCCGATCAGGTGATCGCGTGGCGAGCTTCCCGTCCAGAGGCTCACTCCCCTACAGCACCCGCTCTCCACCGCAGCTTCGCCACCACACACACAAGCACCGGCCAAACAGCGACACGTTTTCACCGGAGGTTAGAGTTAAACACTTACAAATAACACTCGGGGATGCCTTCTATTCCTATATCTAGATAAGTGTACCAGTAAAAGTAAAGTACTGACAGTAAAAAGTAAAGTCATTGTATGCACTGCTGGGTTGCTAAATAAAAGGAGATAAATGAAGGAGACTTCCCCACAATCTTGACAATTCCTCATTTGCCCTTTCCCGTCTGGCAGGTTCGAAATTATTCGGCTGCTGGCCTTTCCACCTCTTCCACATCCCAGTCAGTCACCGTAGTTTTAGTGCCAGGCTGAGACTGTGCTCCCCATTTTGACGTCATCGCCGAATTGACTTCATAAACCCGCAAATACCCAAAATGACCAAAAACTAACTTTTAACACTATTTGGAGACATTTTTAAAAATGATATACATATCTTGAGTGCTTTTTGTACCCAATTATCAACAGTGGTGGTTAACATGCAACATGGGCTTTGAGTGCCATTCGGTAAATTGTGACACTTTAAATGCAAAGTTAGCATTGTCCGAGATGTCTTTGTCATGACAACTTGACATTAAAGGGCATTATATAGCACTTTAGGACATACTTGCATTTAGTGTTTGTAATAGAACATGTTTACATGCTTTATTGATAAAAACTGTATTTTTCTTATACTGCCCATGGCTGCTGCACCTATATTCACCCTCTGTATGAGACACTCTGTTGGAGCGCCTGTCTCCTTAATCACGCCTCCCAAAAAAGCATAGTCTGTTCTGATTGATAAGGGTGTCACTATTCTCCAATTCTTCGATTCGATTACAATTTTGTTTCTAAAGTCACAGTTTGATTCAATTCTAAATTTTTAATTTTTCTTTTAAAACCTTTTTTAGACTACACTTTTATGCAATATATTTGACCTTTGTTCGCAATGTACCACACTAAATTTGTCAAATTTAAAACATTTACTAACAGCATAATGTAACATTAACTTCTATCTTCAGTCAACTAGAAAATTAAGCAAAATAACATGCCATCTAGTTTTTCTTTTGTTACTGCAGTCTTCTTCACAGAAGATGACATTCAAGTTCACAACAAAACAAACATAAAAACAATAAAACAGCTATATCCATAGCCTTCTCTGAACAAATAAGTGTCTCAACAAACTATTTCCAAACAGTTGAACATATACCACACAGATAACTGATAGTTTCGCTGCCAGTGGAAGAATATAGTACATGCACATAGAGCTTGCAAACTGACTTTTTTTTTGTGAACGTTATCAACATAACTCACTAGAAATTCCACACCGCCTACTACAGTGAAAAAGGAAAGGGTTCAAGTTCTGTCAATGGGTCTCCTGCATCTGCCCTGCTAACTTTTGACTGTCCGCAGCTAAATAAAAAGAAGGCTGACTGGCAGCACTTCAACACTAATGTTGAAGAACTGACCGAAGAGACGGTTAATTAACCCGCTGTGTCACTGAACCGGGAGAATTAACCAAATCCCTCCTGCTGTTTTACCTCATTTGTGCCATCAACGCTTTGCTTAAGCTGAGTGTGTGTATGTGTAATAATCTAGCTCATTAGCACTTCCACTGGAGTTGTGGTAGAATGAAATTCCTTTAAATACATCCATGAAGGCTACACGCACATGTTCTTCCGATGACTATTCCATTTTTTATGTATTTAAAATTGTAACTTAATTATGGTGGATTTTGTGATACCTTTAAAAATGAATCTTTTTTTATATGGTTTGTAAGTTTGATGCCAAATTGTTCAAACACTGTATAATAGGCCTGCACAATATTGGAAAAATCTGACATGGCAATATTTTTTTCCCTCTGCGATATATATATTGCAATTTAAAAAAAGAAAAAGTAATTTTTAAAAGATGACATAAATATCTCTATTTGAAAATAATATTTTGTAGGGGAGGGCATCAACATAGAAGAAAACAAATGAAAGAGGATCTTTTCCAATGTGACCCATTCTTTGTTGAACTTTAATGCTTTACAAACACCAACGCAAGTAAGCGCTGTGACTAACGTTACTCTTCTGCAGTGGTTTTGGTGATGGAAATAAGGTAGAAAATACGCTGGTTGGCTAGCATTACACCAGTGTATTCATATACTAATCAATCCAGGCTAACATGAATGACAGTGACTGCATGTTGCTTCCTCTAAATTTCAGGTTGTGGTCGACTTGCGGGGCCAGCTTGTTAGTTTGATAAATGGATCAGACCTGTATGTCACGCGCACTAGCAACAAACTATGCATCCAATAACAAATAAATTACTGAAAATGATGTTAGATCAGACACAGACTTCTGTAGTAGATCAGTGTTACGTTTCCAGTGCCCCGGCTCCGAACCGTAACGTTAGTTGGGACAGACGGACCCCTTGTTTCTTTAGGTTAACTATATTAGCTTTAGCCTGGCTGGTAGAAGCTTTCTGCCGGGGGAAATGGCTGGGAGACGTTGTGATTATGTTTCATTAATCAGGTGATTTAGTTCATATTTGCAGCAAACATAAAACACTGACTGTTAGCTTCACCGACTACCCGTCAAAGACTATGCGCATCACTGTGTCAGCGGCAGCTGCTGCCTACGGTACTTTTCTACACACGGAGAACCTCACTTCCCGTTAAAAACTGTCGGATTAACGACACACACGTTGCCCGCATAGCTACCTGTCTTAAAGGGGAAGGGTTGGACGGTAATAATCATGTAAAAGGAGAACGGTGGAAGTTTGCTTTTCAATCAAGCAGTAAAAAAAGGTTGGCGTCAACATGGCAACATCCTGCGATGTGACTATTGCGCATGCGAACATCGCGATGTCGATGCTAAAACACAACACAGTTCAGCCCCACTGTATAACATTTGTAAAAGGAGTATTATGCCAGGACTTTGTACCGTGAAAAATCACCAATTAAGGTTTCTAAACCAAATATTACTCTACCGGACATGTCCCAGCAGTAAAGTGGCGGGAATTTGGGCAGAAATGACCAGCACTGGCCAAGATTACAGCTATGTTGCGTTAGCATGTAGCTACATAATGGTTAGCAGTATGGTAACGTTAGATTGAGGTGGAACAAAGCAGCACTTTCGACCGTCAAAAATCACAGATAAAAGGCTCCTGAATCAAATACTACCTTATCGGACATGTTTTATCAGTAATGTGAATTGGAGACTTGGGGGAGATTTAACAACATTGGCAGTGCAGAGGACATTGCCGGTATAGCTGCTTTAGTGGGTAAAGTATGGAATATAGAAGCAAATATAGGCTTTAAACCAAATACTAACAGAAAATATTTCACGAGAAATATGACCCCGGATTGGGGAGAATTTAATGACACTGCAGCCAAGGTGACACCGTTTACTGTCGTTAGCATGCGGTTACATAGGACAATGTTAACACCGCAGTAGCTCAACAAACACTCCAGTCCTGCCTACTTGGAGCAGATGACCAATCATAGAAAGCCAACTTAGAGTTGTGTAACACTTAGCCAAGAGTAGAAAAAAACAGTTCAGGAGTGTTAAGAATAGTTCACAGGGGATTTGTCACAAGGATTTGTATCCTATGTATAATATCCTTGACCTCAAGTAAAGTGGAACCATTTGGACTTGTCATAAAGAGGTCTTAAAAGTTATAAGACTAGTTTGAAGACCATGAATGCAGTATCCAGGTGATTTAATGAATCTTAAACAGATAAAAAGTTTGATAATCAGGCCTGTTAAGACATATTTATGACAGGTTATGTTGTCTAGGTTAATGTCAAGTTGTTATAATGCAGAGATTGTTGTCTTCATTAAAGTCAACTTGTCATGACAAAGACATCTCGGAAAATGCTTTGAACTTTGTATTTGGAGTAGTCATAACAGTCATTAAGTGTCATTCTGTAAATTATGACACTTAATGACAACATGAACACTCAAAATGACTCCGTGTTATGACAAGTGTCATAACAACGGTATCATGTCAGTCTTATGCACACCCCTTCAAAAAATTAAGGAACATTTTAAAGATGACAGGTTACAATAAGCTATAAAACTAAAAATCTTACGCTAGGAAATTGAAAATAAAAAATTTGGTTTGCTTTTTTTTTGTTTTGGTGATTGGCGGATCAGTTGATAAATGCGTGATTGCATGTTTGATGTGTTTTCATTCACGTAACCTACAATGTTGAAGGAACACAGACACACTATCCTTGCCTTTTACACAAACCTCTTTTTGCTGCGGTTGTCGCTGACCAGCTTTCATTGCGCTCTCCACAGTGTGACTGACTCGCAAGTCAATTAGCATATTGTGCTAACCTCAGCATTTGCCGCTAACGGCGAATTGCTAAAGGTTTATGAGCAGAACTTGCGCTTGTGAACTTTGGTTGTGCATTGTGCATTAATCTACATACTAGAGCTGTTCTGTGAACAGAAGAGATTTTTTTTCTTATCGTGGTGAAGAAGCAACGTATCACCGTGATATGGCGGTTAAAAACAAACTTCATATCAGTTGGTTCAGTCAGTTCAGCTGCTAAGGCGGAAATATATGCAGTGCTTCACATACGCGTGCGTGTGCGTGTGTATGTCCGTTACCTGCTGGAAAGCCTGGTTGAGCTGGCCCTGCTGGAGAAGCTGCAGGATGTTGGCCTGCTGTGTCTGGTAGTCTAGGTGTGCTGTGGGGACAGGTGTGCTGGCCGCTGACCTCATTGCCTGCATGATGCTGGAGGTGACTACGGCCTGCTGCTCCTTCATGGCCTGGCTCACCTCCCCTTTGACAATTCGTTGCACATGGCTAAGAATAGACTCCTGCAAACTGGGGAGGAAAAGGACCAAAGAGGAAACGTGAGAAACGTGCTTTTTCAACCACTATCTTGCTGGCTAGGTAAAAAACAACAACATGCAATCACTTTCTGTAAATGTAATCTTGTCTCTTTTATTTTAATTCTTTTAGTTTATTTGAATCAATGTACTAAACATACAAGGTAATACTTGAATCTGAAAAAATAAAAACTGTCTGGTGTCGTTTCCTTTTTAAGATTTTAAAGTTTTAGTTGGCCAACTACTTTCTCTCTGCTCCGCCCCCGATAAATGTATAAACTCTAGAGGCCATGAAATCAATTGCAGTGGGAACAAGAGACTCGATCAAATTTATGTTCTTACATTAGCCCCAGGATTAAGCCTTGCTTGTTTCTACTCTCCAGCCCATAACACAGCGGAACAAGGCCAGAGCTGCTGGCACAGGCACCTGCTGATATGCATATCTGATATTCAAATGATCCCCTTGGAATCTCAATCAATGTTACCAGACCCATCGTATCGTATAGTAAATGTCATTGTAAAGTATTTTGATGAGAGCAGGCGTGCAGAGTCTGATTGTTTGAATCACGACACCCCCCTTCCAACTCTCAGAGTTATCCTTCCCGCCCAGATCCAACGCTACCACATCTTTGAATTACTATTAGTCACAGTCCTTTTTGTACTTTATCACCCTTTTGTTGGGTAAATTTAGCTAACTGTAAAGACGGCTAAAAGCTGTTCTGACTCTGGTGCCTGGGTCTATTTCCCGACGGTTCAGTAAACTGACGTTAGTGTGCTAAGCCCCGGAATGAAGTGCTGACCGGGCTGGCCGCTAGCTGGTTGGGGGCTGACTGTTGATGTGTCCCCGGGCTGGGGCTGTAAAGATAGTGGATGGCCGCTAGCTGGCTGGGGGCTGACTGTTGATTTGTCCCCGGGCTGGGGCTGTAATGATAATGGATGGCCGCTAGCTGGCTGGGGGCTGACTGTTGATGTGTCCCTGGGCTGGGGCTGTAATGATAGTGGATGGCCGCTAGCTGGCTGGGGGCTGACTGTTGATGTGTCCCCGGGCTGGGGCTGTAATGATAGTAGATGGCTGCTAGCTGGCTGGGGGCTGACAGTGGATACGACAAGGGTGCTAGCTACCTGGCAAAATTAGATTAGTCATCTTTCTATACAGTTAACATTACCGGTGAACTCATGGGTTAGCCCAGAGTTTCCAACCGTGGTCAAAACAATGGTACTAAAAATAACTGAGCATTTTGAACAATGTCGTAATCTTATCTTACCCGCCAAGAATTAGCTAGCTAACGTTATAGACCAAGCACATTAGCATAAGCTACATGTCAACCAGCACCTTTACAGTAAGCACCAAAGTACTTTTCCTCTTCGGTCCTTCTACAGGCTGGAAGCGGAAATGTCCATTACGGTTACCATTATTTTTATGTCTCATTCCAAAGAGTTAATGAACCACTGAAACGATTTTGGAAACATTTTAAGGTACAAAAGAAACTGTTGTGTTGGTATAAACAAGGTATCTGCATGTTGCAAAGTGGCATCTAATCAATAACATAATGTCTTGTGGCCAAAAAATAAGTCTCCTCAAAAAATAAGAAGAAAGAATCGAGGTTTGGGTTTGGTGTATTGTTACAGACCTATTCAGACGAGATTCACGTCTAATAAAATGTCAACAGCTTTCCAATCACAAGTAGCTGTCAGTGTGGTCGATGAGGGATAGCTAGGATACATACTTTCCCACCATAATCTGGATCTGGTGCTGGACCTCTGCCCGGACATTAGCTGTGATGCTATTGGTCAGCTGATCGGTAGAGCTTTGGAAGCTGTCAGTCATCTGCTGGAGCTGGCCAATCATGGGGTCTCGGGCCTCCTGCTCTTTCTGCTTTCTGTTCTTCATATGGGTCTCAAGCTGTTGGATGTCTACAAAGATGAAAGTCAACAGAAAATCAGTTCTTCCCCCAAACACAATACAAATACACTCAAAGCTTTGTGTTGTTGTCTTAAGTGGAGACAGAGTTATGGTGCAGAAAGATGAAGTTAGTCTGTGTTACGACAAAAGGTTTGGTACGAAAAAATAAGATTACCACATCTGTCCGACCTGAATCTGTCTGGATAAAGAGCTGTGTGGAGCAGCTAGTCATGAAACCCCATGGTGTCTTGCATTTTAATGCATGAAGAAATGCATCATTAAAAGCAATTTGGAAATGCATGATACAACATTTCTTGGGTGAAATTCCACTTTTACAGTAACACGCTATCAAAGGGTCACTGGGTCTTTTCTTCTGTCAGCATGCTGCTTGGAACACAATCACAGCATGAGGATTTAATAATATTGACGATTTAGGAATGTAAAACAGATTTCATGGAGCAGAGGCTTGCAGCTTTTAATCTATATCTCAGTTCATTGTCTGTTAAAACTAGACAAACTGTTGTTGAACGTCTTCTAAATTATTAGACCCATTTTAATGTCTCAACAGGGTCTGCTCTACAAATTTCTTGACAATAGCCAACTTTCTTAACCCTGTGCCATGGTGTCAAAACTTTCTCATTTTTATTCAAAGCAAACAGAATTCTGAACTGCAACTTATTGTAATAAAACACTCATGCACTTCAAAAGTGAAGGTTTTTGAGTAGTCTGTAGTGCTTGATTTATTCTAGCTAATATTTTGTTCACCAACATGTGCCTTTGTATTGTCTATTTTAAATTAATTCAATTGTTGTTTTTTTCAATACAGCTTTACATTCAACACCCGCACATAAATATGACATATCAGGGGAAGCACTGCATGATGTATCAATATTAAGAATGCATTTGAGTGAAAAATCTATAGAAAAAAAAATATATGCATTGTTCAGTGCATTTGAGCCTCACAGATTTTAAACAAAAAGGCCTTGTGCGGGGGAGCATAGGGTCATAGTGAAACTGCAGTTGACATGGTTGACGTACCGAGTGCAGCTGTCAGTTAGTCAGCTGTCAGTCTCGGTTGTATGAGTATGCTGTATGAGTGCATTAGGATTTAGTGTTAGATAAGGCGGCGACTGTGTGCAAGCACTGTGCCTCTCTCATGTGACTTTCAATACGGGGGTGCATTTACGAAGACATCATGCCAGTGCGTCTGTTGACGCTGCCAGGAGTGATGTGGGCAGGTTTATAAAGATTTACAGTCTTGAAGGATACGAGATTTCAGCATATGATTACAGTAACATTACTTATGCTGTGCTATAATATTCACCGACATTTTAGCAACCCAGTAAATTCTCAACTGTGTGTTCATATTTCTTGCAGAGGAATGTGAAAATAGATTTATGAGAGCAGTGCTAGATTGTGTTTTCTTTTTAAATATGTGTTTCTTTTTTTAAATAACACCAGGACTTTTCCTTCTGATAAGAGATCCAACCAAAGACTTCTCATTGTTTATAAAACACCGCACTTTAATTTCAAACTAATATTTTACGTTTAGTGTTGGTTAAGCTTATGCTTTACTTTATGTTAAGTGCCTTAGTCTAGAATGTAGCTGAAGGATTGCACAGTTACAAGATGGCGGTGCAAATGTTAATGCAGCATTCACAAAGTTACAGTCAATATTTACACACAAAGAGCTAAACCCTAAATTTGATCATGGATTAAATTTAAATTGGAACAAGCTCATGAGTGCACACATGCTCAGAGGGGTATTGTGCTTTCCCTATTTACTGCAGAGTTACTGTGCGTGTCTCCCCTCGGTAAACAACACAACAGCCTTGGTAAATAAAAGAAAAAATACATAGCTGCAAGCTTACCGAGGTGGGCATGAGCACAAACTCAGAATAAATAGACTGCTTATCAACACATCAATGCCCTGGCTCAGTCTAAAAAGGCATCATCACAAAAGCTGTCCCTGAGCTTTTTGGAAGAGACGGTTATTTAATTAGACTTCCAGATAAACAGACCCTGATTTCAAGGCTAGAGACAAGGAACAACCAACGTAAAGAAAGTACCAATACAAAGTGTCTCAAAAAGGGACAAAGGCCATGGTGAGCCACCAGAAAACCTTGAAGGAACAGTTTTAAAAATCTGTGTCTGGACAGCTTGCAAGTATAAATTACTAAGTTAACCTTATGTAAAAGTAGGTAATTTATGTCAGGGGTAATCAACGTTTTAGGCCAAGGTCCCCTAACTTGAAAGAGACAAGCACAGACCCCCTACTACATATATTTTATAGAATTAAGTTGCACAAACTGGGCCTACAATAAGGTGTAGAGTGGCCTAAAGCCTATACACAAACTTTTTCATGGTGCCCTACAATACTAAGCTACTATTTACATGTTGTTATATCATCTTTTAATGTCGAACATATATGTGGAAGGCATAGTGATTCCTTAAGCTTAACTGTATTTGTGGATGGCTACAATAGTGGCTACCCTTCTGTGTAGGCCAGTTAGCTTATCAATGTTTTTGTTTACGAATAGGCAGATTTATCTTTGCTAATAATGTTGTGATGTTTGAATTAATTTGAATGCATATTTTAAGACCCCTTGACGATCTCTTATCTTGGTCATATCTTGATACTGTATATGTACTATATTTAGATTTTATTTGCTGACAAAACCATGCATTAAATGTTTGATAAGATTTCCTTACATTCTTGTGTGCCTTGTTTGAAGCTGTCGTTGATTTGTTGAAACATGGATTGGCAGCCTCTTTCGAAAACAGGCAGCACAATACCCTGGAAGGCGTCTTTATAGGCTGCCTGGATGGGTCCTTGCATGGCTTCTGCTGCTGCTCGACCAATTGCATCTGTTGTGTTCTGTAAACAGGAAGCAGGTATGGTGAGAAGGGAAGGAGACAGTAGGTGACGTTATGAAGATTTTGAGCAGGACGGGATCCAGGGCCAGCCACTTACCTTGGATTTGACCACCTTGCTGACATTTTCCTTCAGGGTGACCTCCACAGCGGTGAGCTTAGCAGCAATTGAATTGCTCAACTGACCAGTCACTGGCTCCAGACTCTTAGAGATTGCTAGAAAGGTGAAAGAATAAGCAAGACAGATTAGTATGAACTCCCCTATAATTAGGCATGTTATCAAGGCTGGAGGAAAAAAGACAGGAACGTGTCATTCTTGAATTAGAGGGCAGGAGAGGCAAGGCAAGAAAGCATCTCTCCAAAGACTGCTTGATTTTAGTCTGGCAGTCAAACACACCTCAGCTGCATTTATTATGTCTTCCTCATCTTATACCTAGGGTAATTTTCCCATGCTTCTTTTTGCAGAGAAGATAAAAGAAAGAAAACTAAATACATATGTAGACAAGATTCACATACCCTATCAAGAGTCTGCAAATCAGGTAATGCTTACAGTAGGGCTGCACGATATGAGAAAAAATATTTAATTAAGAGTAATTGTTATTGCAATGTTTCATGATATTGGAAGTAATGATATTTTTTTTTTCTTAAAGAAACACATTTAAATGATCATGGAGTAATTTCTGCGAGGATCTGTAGCAGACAAAGTCTGTAGAATACAACTTGTAGACCAGAACATCTCTGCAGAACCACAATATTTAACTGAGAATGGTATTCACACACACACACACACACACACACACACACACACACACACACACACACACACACACACACACACACACACACACACACACACACACACACACACACACACACACACACACACACACACACACACACACACACACACACACACACACACACACACACACACACCTAATTAAGATCAGGGCTGTGCTGATCTGATCTGTCACCTGACCTTACAACGTATATAAAGTGTATTCCAATCCCTCATAAGGGATTCCGAACATGATTTCAATTCCTTAACATCAGATACCCTAAGGTGAGGTATGGGAATCGGGAGAGAGAAAGTTGGATTGGTGCCTAATTTAGATTTAGGCAAGATGGGCATTTAGGCATTCAGAAAGGATTTGTGATATTAAATGGACACTGTTGCTTTTTAAGTCTAGAGAAGAAAAGTCAAGGGCAGGAGACAATTGAGTGTGCAACATCTGCACACTTGTCTGCAACTGGCAAACCACAAAATGGTGCAATACCACCATCGTCTGGTAACAAATGTGTACAACTGTTCTTACACAATGTCCACTTGGTCTCAACAGAGAAAAGCTCTGCCGACTAGTTTTGTTGTATTTAATATCATGTTTGCTTACTTTGTGGGACTGTTTTCTTCATTTCCTCTCGTATAACTTTATCCATTCTGTTGGTCAGCACCGAGCTGAGGGTGTGGCTGAGCTGCTGGCTGAGTTGTTCCTGAAGCTGCTGTTGATGATTCTGACTCTCTGACAGAACTCGCTCTAGCCTGCGCTCTGAGGTCATGAATGGTCAAGGCTCACAAGAATATGTCCACTCTGGTTTGGTTGGAATAAACCCCTAATTCATCCCTTTACATTTGGAAATATGACAGGCACAGGCTAAAATTGTTGTTTATTTAAATAAAGTCTGCTGGGTTCGGGGATTTTGGTGTAGTTTCTGGTTTAACAAAAAGATTCTAACTCTTTAACAAAAAGCACCGTCTCCGTAGGAATCCTATCTATAATGTTGTCAGACACAGAAAAAACTTTTAGTGGACAGAAATGGACAATGCACATTAGCCCAATAGGATTACATTGCAGCCCAGTTCTAGGCTTCCTAGGTAGGAACAAAAAAAAATAAAATAAAGTTCATCAGTTTGAAAATTAAATATCTGGTCTTTGTAGTGTATTCAATTGAATATAGGTTAAAAATGATTTTAAAATGATTGTATTATTTAAATTTACGTTTCATACAACGTCCCAAATTCTTTGAAACTGGGGGTTTCTATTAAGGATTAAAATATTTAATTCTTTTAATTTGCCTTAAAATAGTACTGTTAATATTAAATAGAGTAAAAGAGGCAATGTTATTTTACATTTGAGATAACAAATGTTCATTCAATGGACCAGTAATGCCATAACAAACACCATCATGTGATGCAGAGTATTACTGGAGTTTTTCTTCAGTTTGAACAGTCTGCTGTATAGATATAAATCTAAGTTTATTACTCAGTTTGCTAATCACTTCCTAGACAAAGCATATATTTTGACATATGCAGTATTTGTCACACACAAGTTTTAATGAAATGTTTTGTCTACTGGGGTTTTATTTTGTAGTCATTCCATGCTTAAGCCTAAAAGATGCTTGTGAAAGTCACCTTCTCTCACAGGGATCTTCCATGTCAGAGGCTCAGTCATGTTTAAAGGTGGAGGATTGGCTTCTTAGAACATGAAAAATGAAGTGGTCAGATGTAATGTGATAAATTTGATGAACAGCCTTTATGTGTTTTGCCTAATTATTTTATGTATGTATTATTTAATCGTGTAGTTTTTTTTATAATCGATTATTAACTTATCAGAATTGAGCGTCGAATTGTTCTGGAGAGAATCGCGATGCATCTAAGAAGCAATTTTTCCCCCACTCCTATGGTCATCACAGTTGTTCAATAAGTTTTTGATAAGTGTCATGGGTGATGGAAATGGAAAACTACTAAAACAAGTTGATTGAGAAGGATACGTTCTTTTTCCTGGTGGTTGGTAAGGACATGCTCTACTTGGGCCATAATGGTGCTCTGCATGGCTTCAATCTGACCACGCAGTTCAGTTAGTTCTCTCTGTTGGCTACGCAGGAGCATCAACAACTCGTCCTGCACTTCTGCATTCATCTGTCGGATAGAGAGAATGATTGAAAAAGGAGAAAGTGAAACAACGGAAAGTGCTGGTGGAAAGGTATCAGACAGCTTGTTAATTTTATGTTATTTTGCTGGCCCCTAGTGGACAAGATTCAATTCATGGTAATGTGTTTCCATGAGTACAAATCATTTACCTAAAGAAACGCTAACCAATATGGTTTGCGATTACCTTACCTGAACAGAGTCCATTAGCCTGGACTGAGACGATTCACTAAGGAGAAAAGAGAAACGTGTGCAAATGCCTTTAGCGAAAATACTCAAACCAAGGACTTAAGAATCACGTATTATGTTAATATGTATGTGTGTCTGCCATGTCCCATGTTGTACTTCAAAACAGCTTTTATTACATCCCCACTCACTCATTCTTTGATTCCTTGACTATTAAACACCCTCATACCTGTCCTCTTTCTTGGTCTTCCTCTTTACTTTTGGCGAGCTTCGTGGTGAGGTCTTCCAGTCCTTAACTGGCAGTCTGTGAGAAGTACGAGAGCCACAATTTCCTGAGGATGATGCCAGGCTGGCCACCTCATCATCAGGGTCACTGGGTCAAACAGAAAAACACACAAATAAACAAAAAGTGAGACAATTTCTGTAATCTATGTAGCAGAGTATACTGTACTATAAAATGATAAATAAAATCAAAACGTTATTGTGCCTTCAATAAAGTATATTTTCTTGTGTTGTGCCTTGTTTTGTGGTATCTTCCATCTGGGATGACACTGGACTTGTAGTATTTGCATAAAAAAGTGATGGTGTGTTCATTTGTGTTACCTCTGCTCTGCGCCAGCATCCTGACTGTCATTCTGCGGGAGGTGATATGAGCGTCGATGGTAAGGTGAGCTCAAGTGCCTTTCCTTCAACTCCTCTCTTGAACTACAACACAGTAAACATGCTAAACACAAACCTCTTTTAATGTTTTCACACTATCTTTCATATCTGTGTGGAAATTGTAAAGGCAAACTGACCTGGGTACTGGTCAAAGCCATCACTTTGCTTTACACTTGCAAGCCTTTGGCATTTGCTCATTTGTGTAAATGTGTGTCTACGTCCAGGTACTTTATATGGTTTTGTATGTTAAGGTTTTTGTAAACAGTAAATAACACTGGTACACCCGTAATAATTTTTCCATTATTTTTTTTTTTTTTTACAATCCTAGAAAAAGCCATGTAATGCCTGAGATTGTTACTTTTATAAAAGTCATTTCTAAAAAATAAAGTAGTGGACACATTTTGCAAAAGGGATTTTAGAATGTTGTGCAATTCTTAGAGTAGATGTTAAAGTGTATAACTGTTAAATGTATTTGTGCATGCAAGTTCTTACCAGTCTCCAAGACCATTGTCCCGGAGACTGTTCCTGGTTTCTCGAGTGATGTCAGGCGCAGCCGGCCAAGGTGTGTGGCTGACACTACCATCTGAGGACCCTCCCCCAACCCCAGGGTTCTCCTGTGATAAGGCATTCTCAAGTAGTGACGGGGTGTTGCTGAGTCTGGGCTCGGACTCTACTGGGCCACCCACTGGCCCATCAGCACCTCCGAGTTCGAGGGCCAACAAGCTGAGACAGAAAATTCAATTATTTGTCAATTGAAAATGCATATATTTGCACATTTGAGTAAAAAAATGTATCTATGCTTTAAATTACTGGTAAACATTTTTTAACGCATGATGGTTTAAGGATGGTTGAACAGGCCTTGCCATAAGCTTTAGAGTTATGTAATCACAGTGAACATCAAGTCAGCATTAATTTTAAGTTTTGATACGCCTGTTGTTGCTCCTCATCATCAATGTACCTGTTGTTGGCTGTGCGTGATGAGGTGAGTAGGTGCAGGGCAGATGCAGCAGAGGCCATGCTGTCTGTTTGGAGAGCAGACAGAGGTAGGGGCTCCAAGTTGGACACTAGTCCACGCGGGAGCTGCAGGGTCTGGGATGCAATCTCTGGCATGTCCTGGGACATGGCGGTGGAGGCGGAGGAGATGACGTCAGGGGAGCGGGCCCTCGTCGGAGAGGCCAGAGGCGGCAGGAGGGGAGAGTCGAGAACCTGAGGGCTCTCGAGTGTCAGAGGACCAATAGGGGACGCTAAGGCCTGGAGGTGGATGTGAGGAGTGTAATGAAAAAAAGACCATTTGATTCAGAGTACTAAGAGGCTGGTGGAAGTCGGAGAGTGTGTTGGGTCCTACCTGTAGGTTATCCAGTCCAGGCATCAGCACAACAGAAGCAGCTCTTGGGCTGCTGGTGGAGTTGGAGAGGGCCAGACTGCTGCTGCTACTACTGCTGCTGCTGTTCTCTGCTCGGTTAGGACTCTGGCTAACATCGTCAATAGCTCTGTACACAATAACACAGACATACTGTACACTTAGATAAACATACACATGTGACCTAAAGAACAGAAGATTAGTAGGTTATTATTCATTCTATTGGTGATAAACACAGGCTGTATGTAAAATTAACAATAGGAAGTCCAAAGCCGATATTCTCTAAAAAATCATTTCATAAGCCGCTTTCCGACCGGAGGGATTTCTGCAGTTTCTAGAAAATGCTGTGCTTGAGTCCCTCAGTTACCCCTCCTACCAGTTCCTAAGGCCACTTGGCCAGTGCAAATCCAAATGGTAAAACGGGTTTGGGGGAGAGTAGTTAGTACAACTGTTTCGAAGTGGACACATAACTATGTTTCTGTAACTTACGTAATCGGAAAGCTATAGATGAAATTAATGTTTTCACATTCCACATTATATAATACAGATGCTGGCCACTACTGATCTCTTGTCACGATCTTATCCCTTCTACTGCATAGAAAAGCTCACCTGTTAGTTGAGTCAGAGTTGCTGCTGATAGCTGTCACAACGGTCAGACTGCTGGCGCTGCTGCCAGGAGATGCCGGTACCTGACAGGTGACAAAAAAAGTGATTTACAAGCAGCAATAATAATTAAGTGTTTCTGAAAATCAGTACTTGTTGGTTAAAACAATTGTTGTTTTTTTACTTTGTGTTTGTATTTCGTTCTTTTTATTTACATTTTTAATAAATTGACTAAATAATTATAAAAAATACATCCTGCATTGTTTTCCTTGCCATACTTTCTGATTAGCTAGTTAGTCAGTTAACATTTTGAAGGAAAGTCCATGAAACTGAACAAGACAAAAGCAACATGCAAATAACTGGGATGGAAATAATCTTAAAAAATACAGTTGAGAATGGTCTGTCTCTTAATATTACAAATCTCATCTTTCCTGTTATCTCTCAGCCTCTCACTTCACACATGGATGAAGACTACTAACTACTAATGTTAAGTTAAAGTAGTTAACATAACTGAATAGCCTGTAAACAACTCTGATCACTGAGAAATAAATAAAAAAAGAGGTACCGAAGTGCTTGGTGTCATAAAGGCGTCGGGAGTCATCAGCTTGGTCCCACTGCTGGCGCCGGAGTTTGACAGGAAGTCAGTGGGCGCAGGAAGCGATGGGATCTTCCTAAGGTCGGTCTGGGAACCACTTCCTGAATCCTTGTCAGAGCTCTGGTCAGTGAGGTGGTCTGAAAACCCTGCTGAACACACAAAATATAAATGTAGAGCTACCTTGGCATGAACTGATTTGACATTTGCAGAAAGCACAAACACAATGTGCTATACAAAACATATAGAGCAACAAGTCTTCATAGCATCTTCTTACTATTCACAATCCAGGATTACTTTAATAATTTTGAACTGACAAGTTTAGCAAAAACTAAGAGCAAAAAACAAAGCAAAGGATGGAAGATCTGAGAGAGCAGGTAAAAAATGCTCTAATAGTGGAAACATATATGCCTTCAGTAAATAACTGAGTTATACTTTTAACATGTTAGATCAGTCCGCTTGTCACTTTTCTTTCTTCATGAAATGAAACTGCTTTCAGGAGCAGTCAGAATTGTGAAATATAAAGTCAACTTGCGTTACATTGGGGGGTTAAGGAGTACAACAGGATGTCACCAAATTGGGCAATTTAAGTGACAGTCCCACTACACCACAAGCCTTCAACAAATCGCAGAATCGGATTTGTTGGTTGATTGGTTGTGTAGGACGGACGATTTTAACCTGCGAGTTCTTGCTGAAATAGTGGCATGGGTACGTAGCTAGCCGTTACGCAGGAAAAAAAGAGCTTGAAAAACAACGCAAAGTTAACACTTTTTTACCATGCAACCAACTTTTACAACTTTTTACCTTCCCTACCAATGAGGCTTTTTGTTTATCAACACTGACCTCTATTTGGCATAATTTCGATTTAACACAATTGGATTCAACGTTTGACAGACACTTGTGTAAACATAAAGATGTATTATCTCCATGGATTGGAATTTGTCGTTCTGTGTGTGCATTATTTTGAATTCTTGAGACCAACTTACCAAAACCATCCTGGGAATCAGAATGGGGCAGGAAGACCGTTGAGCTGGAACCCAAGTTGGGCTGAAACCAGATCTGGACATCCTGCAGACTCCTGAAAAAACACAGACACAAAAACACAAATTTAAGATTGTTCTAGTCAAGACTTCATTAAAAACACCTATTGCGGGCTTCCCGTGCCGGACTCCACAAACATGCACAAGCATCCCCACAATTATCCAAACATTAAATTTGAAACATTGTGATTCACTTAGGACTTGTGTCGGCATAACCTTTGTTTTTTTTAATATTCCCACTAAAACTCTCTGAACTTTTTAGAAAAGTATAAGTTTTGTGAGCTGGGTAGTCAACCCTGTGTTAAGGTAGCATGAAGTTAAATACCTAGCTAACATTAATCAGCGCTGTCATTGAAGCGCTGGGATTAACCGCTCCTTCCCACCCTGCCAGCGCCTTTCTGCCAGAGAAAATTGCCGTATGAACACAGTCACAAACGAAAACTGAGCATTTAGAAATTTTGTCTATTACTGACTTTAACCAGTGACTTTATATTGCCCCTTGAGGACAATATAGCTTAACTCAAGCCAACATGATCTTATCACTGACATCAAACAGTGGGAAGAAACTTACTTAGTGTGAACACAGTAGAGTTTAATTTGGATGCCAGACTTGGACTCTGTCGGTCCTTGAGTGCCCTCTGGAAGAAAACACAAACATACAAAATAATGCTGTGTTAATGCTGTTACATATTTAAAGCCCCCTTTTAATTCACCAGGGTTTCCAAAATGTCCACAAGAAAAGCTGAAAGCAAATAAATCGCCTTCTATTAAAGTGTTAAGAACGTTGGAATATCTAAAAACATGCCATATATTGATAGAACATACATAGGAACAGGAATTATTAAAAGTTGTGCAGTTGTTTAAAAGTGATTTGCTCTTTGTGATGTATGTGTGTGTGTGTGTGAGTGCACATGCACACCTGTTGTCATACTCTCACTCTCCTCCTCTGCAGGGAGGACCTCCGTGTGTCGCAATCGGCTGTGGGTGACATCTCGGACCCCAAAGCTGAGCACAGGGTGGGTCAACAGGAACTCTGATACTGCCGTGAAACTGGCCTTTCCTTTCTCCAGATCTTGCCGCAGCTCCATCACATATAGAACCTGGCAAAGAATGATATCAGTAGAGTATGAAGCAGGATGAAGTGGTAATGGGGGAAGCAAAATCAGTTAAAAATAAAGCAACAAACAAAGCTATTTGATCCAATTAAAATCTGTTCAAAGATTATAGAACTACCTGTAACACACTCCTTTCAGGAAGCTCACAATAATAGTATGCTCAGACTGGCCAGGAATATTTCAAATTACTCCTCACATGCTTTACACAGAGAATACCAGCTTCTGCCTTCAAACAGACGCTTTAAAGTTCATGCTTTTAATCGCAACAGACTTAAACTCTTTTATACATCAATCTATCCAATTGCTAAACCAGCAACAATAAATCCAGTGCAATATTAATTCAGGGTTACAAGTCTCCAAGACCTTGTCTGTGTGTATGTTTGTCATTTTCTGTTATAAATGTATGATTTGCTTTCTCAGGTGTTTATGTTATTTGTGGTATTGTTTCATCAATGTCCTTATGGCTACAATATCTTCTTTTTATATGAGCTACCCAGGGAGCAAAAACAACTTCAGCGCTGGCTGACCAAGTTGTATCATAACAATAAACAAAACTTTTGGCCTTTGAAAACATTTCTCCCAATTCTTGGAAATCAGGAGAAACAAAACCAATCCAATCCACACAGCTGACGTCGTCGCACTGACCTTCCTTTGTACGTCGGTGAGGATGAGAAACTGAGCAGACAGGTCCAGACTGGCCTTTAGACTTGGCAGAACTGATGAGTTGAACAGATCTGGCGAAAACCTAAAAATGATATATAAACAACAAGCATATAAAAGTATTTAGAATTACCACCTTGCAGTTGTATTACTTTGTTTTTTTTAAATGTTTCATGTTATTATTCACAAATAAAAACATGACTACAAGTTCACCGTTTATTTTACGAGGAGCTTGCTAATGATAATAAATAATAGCTTATAGCCAAGATAACTGAGTTTACAACTTCACACCTCCAGGCACCCTGCCGGCTCATTTTCTAACACAGGTTCTTAAGCGACAGTCTTCTTGTAGACCTCCTTATTTGCTAACTGCCTAGCTATTTGGCACTCAATTAGTGTGATCCACATTGTTTTATCATTCTGCATGATTAAACAACCGTTTTGACCTGGCACTCAAACAGAACCGTGCCACCGTGTAATTTGAACATCAGAATACCCCATGCATTGAATACATTGAATTACTTTTTTCTTTACATAACGCGATTTCTAAAATATCAAAGTGTTATTCATTAACTAAGTTCATATATTTCAAAAGGGTCATAAAATTACTCAGTGGCAGACAAAGAATATTTGCCTCACACAGTGGAAGGCAGTGAAAAGTCTAGACCCTGGTATATATTCATGCCTTTTACACAGTGAAAAAAAGTATTGAAACTTATATGATGGAGAAAAGAAATAACCTGATGGTCTGTAAACAGGTCCAGGAAACCGTGCACCACATTTTTAATTCCTGATTCTGATCCGCTCCAGTTATCAGGAACCGCCAGAAAGGAACCCTACAAAGAGCCAAGTGGAAGGGACCAGCGGTGACAAAGACAGAGAAGGAGGACAAGAATGGAAACAAATTCAAAATCAAACAACAAAAGCCTCAAATAAATATATGGTTCCCAATTTTCACCGAAAGCCGTGTGTGCACCAGTGTATACTAACTCGGGGTCCTGTCTTTTGTGGTTGTCACAGAAAAGAAGGCAAGAGAGGGGACGTCCTCCGTGAGGCCGCAACTCATGGAGACATCTGGATAACAGAAAGTAAAGAAAGGTGACAAAGAGAAGATAGGATGAAAACCACAACCACAGATAATGGACTTTGTTTTATTGCTTTCAGAAAATTCAGCTATTTTTTGGTTAATATAAATTACGTTTACATTTCATGGTAAAGTGTAAAAGTAAATGAGATGGTATCAATGTTCATTTATTTAAAAAAAATAATAATCTCCCCGCTTACCTCGGCTTGTCCTGTACCCCTTCTATGTATATCTGCCAGAACTTGATGTATCCATCATGGCTGGCTGTGGCTAACACGGTTCCGTCTGGAGACAGAGCCCCTTCACTGACTCGCTGGAAGGGCAGACATGAAGCAACATACCCAATCAGTACTGCAAGGAATGGGTGCTACTGGGTACCAAATTCAATACTTTTTAGGCATCAACCAAAATCCCTCTAAACCAGGGGTTCCCAAACCTTTTATTTGTATTTATTTTAAAGCGTGCTATATTTCATGATGTGAAGATGCCCAGAAAACAAGAAAGGTTACATAGAAATGCACTGATCTATAAACTATATTTATTTTTTATTGTCACATTTACGTTTTCATTTAAAATGGCAGTGTAACCAACCACGCCACTCAGGCGTGGAAAAAAAAACAACACAATGTTCATTTAAAACATGACTTACTGTATGTGTGATGCAAAGTTTGTTATTATAACGTTTAGGCTTCAGACTCTTGCTCTTGTATTTTACAAATCAAGGCGGCAGGCCGTATATCTTGCCGTGGGCCATGATTGGCCCCCGGACCGTACTCTGGACATGACTGCCCTAAAGCATTGCACATTAAAAAAAGCCTTGCCATTCAAAAGCCAATTTTAATACCTAGGGAGAAGATCTCATCAGCGTCAGTGAGCCCGCATGCAGCATGCTTCTACCAACATTGTGATTGGCTTTCTAAAGTCCCACGTTGCGAAGGTAAGCAGGAAAAGCTCTATTAAACAAAGCTCTACCTAAGCACAGAGCAGGAGCTGATTTATGCTGTAATGTGTAATGCTGTCATTTATTTTTGTTTTATAAAATTGGTACTGAAAAATTGTTGACAAACCAATATTAAGGTCCCAGTATTGGTATCAAGTATTTTTGAACGATATCCAGGCTTAGCAAAGAATGTACAGTGGGGCTCAAAAGTTTGGGCACCCTGCAGAGTTTATAGCATGCACCGCCCCTTTTGGAAAGCTGAGACCTGAGCTGAGAGTGTCATGGATTGTTCTAAATCTACCACTTTGTACTTCTTGTTATTGTTGTTTTATTTTTTCTAATGAAAACCATCTTTAGTTATGAAAATAGCTTCACGCATTTCAAAATAAACCACCAGCAGAAAATCATCATTTACGTGTACTGCATTGAGTGAATACCCGACTGGTTAAGCACTATTCAACCGCCTGCAGGATTGATTTTATTACCATTTCCCTCGGACTCCTACCTGGTTATGTCCCTTGATCGTGATGAGGCCTTCTTTTAGGTCTGTGGCGTCGACAGGCCAACTGCTGTTGTTGGCTCTCAAGACTTCCAGGTCCCACACCTCGGCCTAGAAGGAGGGGGGGGAGGGGAATTAGGGGGGCAAAGTTCCCACTTTTCTCTACTGATATGATTTTGATACCCAAAACACTGATACCATGTCTTCATGAAGCAGGGCTAAGGTCTGGCTGGTGTCATCCTGGTTCTCCTCATTTTCATCCTGGATGAACGGGCACCAGATGAGGCGACGGTGGGAGTTCAGTGGGGAGTCTTCTGGCCGTCGGACATGAACCACCACCTGATCACTGTAGGGTGCACGGGTTAAGGAAAATGGGACAAAAGACCAGTTCTTATACGATTTGTTTCTGTGATTACTATGCCACAACAGGTGGTAATATCACAGGGGCTTATGAGGCCGTTTTAGCAGCTGCGAGTGTTTGTTGGCACTTAAAAAGTACACACAGAAATAAGATGAAATAATCAGCACAAAGGTAAGCACAAACTACTTCTACCACTCTATATAGACAAACACAAACAGACGTGCACATCCTCCTACACACTCATTTTAATTTCTCCAATGTCAGGATACAGTATCTTGCTTCCAGTGCAGGTGATCTGCCAGACCATCAGGTTGCCCGCTTCATCTACACAACCCAACAGGGAGGAGTCAAGGTGGGCAAAAGCCAGATCTGTGACAGCTCCAGTGAAGCCCTTCAGTAGGGAGCGCTCAGCAAAATCCACACTCAGGACTCTAATCATTGCATGGTTGTTGGCTCCTGAGGGAAGAGATATTTATTTTAAAGAAAAGGATAAAACATTGAGCCTGGTGTATCACAGCACTGAGTTACGCAACTACAGACTTATAGTATTTGATTAGGGCTGTACAATATGTTCTTTTATTGTTGTCGCCATATCAACTAGCACAAAAGGATGCAACCTATCACAAAAGACCTTCAAAGATTATTTTGTGTTAGTTGAAAAAAAAAAAAAAATTACTTCTAAAATGTAACTTTTTTGTATTAGTTCCTTTAATTATCTCAATGTTCAAAAAAGAAATGTAGGAAATTATCTCCTTTCATTGATTTTAAATTCAACTAATAATATGTTGTGTTTTAGCAGAATACTAAAACCAGCAGACATGCAGAATTGAGTGGACTTTAATATGTTTATTTATCGCAAGCAATATCGTATCCCCATTTTCAACAAAGTCATTGCATATTGCATATTTTCCTCAAATCGTGCAGCCCTATAATCGACCATGTTATTTCAAAATATCAGTTTAAGTACAGAAGAGGAATAATAATGGGTGGAAATCTGAACTAGACCTATACTTTTACCCGTTTTAACAGCCAATACAGAAGTCAGCTGGTAAAGTCAGCTATAAACTATATAAATAAAATGATCAATAATCCATTTTATTTCTACGTTACAATCAGTTGTATGAAATGGCAGAGTTTTAGAAGGAGCCTCAACGACCACCCGAAAGCACCATAATATACTGTCCATGGTGGAGAGAGATAGAGAGTGACTGAAGAGATGGAGCGGCC
Organism: Etheostoma cragini; assembly: GCF_013103735.1. Lineage (NCBI taxonomy): Eukaryota > Metazoa > Chordata > Actinopteri > Perciformes > Percidae > Etheostoma > Etheostoma cragini. The sequence goes on from NC_048414.1 coordinate 22,493,844, forward strand.
AGCGGCGTTAGAACAAAGCCGTGAATCAGAGAAATAAAACGTGTTTTTCGTCAATTCATCTCTAGAAATGCAACTGTAGCAAGCATCTACTGTAAATATCACAAATGTTATCCACATTCATATTTACACAAAGTTAAGTGGCCTGAGGTTAGAAGTTCTAACCCTAACCTTTAGTGCTAGCCTGGTGCATTCTACCTGACCTCAACAAGAAGAAATAACAGGCACTCCAGGGCTCTCACCTCTGATGGCATACGCCAGGAAGGAGTTGGACACGGCTATCAGTCTGCCATAATAATACTTGTGTTCCCAGTCGTACTTTGCAACGGGTTGAATCTTCACCTGAACAAAAAACAAATTCACCATTCAAAATGAATTAATGCTCTCAGAACAAAGGCCCTTTGTAACCATGAGGCTGTGGTCTTCAAGAGCCAAAGCCATGCCATTCAAAATGAAGACTAGACTTATAGGAACATTCACTTCTGTGATCATTACATGTTGATATTGTAGATTTCTGTTTTTGTCTTGCTGATGTATACAATCAATGGACAGTGCCATTTTGTTGCTGCGGATTTGGCTTGTTACCTTGTTGCTACCACGAGCCTTGCTGTTGATGCTGGAATCTTGACTTGCCACAATCTCCACATTGTTGGAGGTGATGGGGATACAGGTGGAGCCATCGTCGCCAGAAAGGCAGCTGAAATTGCAGCACATACAATTTTAGTTCTATATGGATTTATTTTGTTAAAAACATGAAGAGCTTGCAAAAATGTATCCTGCATTTTTAATTATCAAAATAAAATAGTAGAGACATATCTACTATGCTTCATGTGACAAAGTCAGCCAAACTGCAAAGTTGTGCAAATGACCCTAATTGATTGTAAAAAACAACTCACATTATCTGACACTCCTGAGCGCTGCTGAGGTCTGTGGAGATGGGTCTGGTAGAATTTGACATGGTTGACCGATCAGTGCTTCCTAGAAGACCTGCTGCTCCCAGTAAGCCATTCAGCTCTCCATTAAAAGATGGCATTTTCAGACCATCACTTGATGGTGTATCTGAGGAAGGACATTGAATGCAGTGGTTATATTGGGATACTCTGTACAAAGATGTAAATTAAACCCAGGTAGGGAATCCAAAGCCTGCCAGCAGGACATGTTTATTCAAAAGGTTTCTTACTGTATTACTTTGACAGCGCTCACAGTCCAATAATAAAAAATCCAAAGAAAAATCAATTATTTAACGCAAATAACATTTAAAAGAAAGAAACATTAAACATTGGGCATTTCAAAATGCACATTTTTACTTTAGTTTTACTTATTAGAAAGTCCTCACTTCCAAATTATATTTGTAAAGCACCACTTAGATTATAAATATTTCACGGAAGAGTGGTTAACAAAATCAAACTAGGCCTTGTCCTTAGTAAGTTAAAGGAGAATTCCTGTATGTAGCTCTGTTTTTTTTAGTTTTTTTATTATTTGTAGTGCTGTGAGTAGCAAGACAAATGAAAGCAATCAGTGTTGTCTACACCGAGTTATCCTACTAGAAGTCTCACCCAATAGGCTTACAACTGTTCTATACCTGTAATGACAAATCCAAATGCCTGTTTGCAAAAAAAATCTATTGGAGTCAAGAAAGAGTCAGTAGAGTGGTTTGCCGTCTGTCCAAATCTGACTATTTCAAAGAAGATCCACGTCCAGTGAATTGCATGCCAACATGTTGCAAACAACAATAAGCTCAGGAGTGGGGCCAATATTGTATTAGTCACCTTGAATATTAATCATCCCCAAGATTTTTTTTTTGTTAATCTTAAACTGTATTTATTGTGTGTATTTTATGATATTAATGTTTTTGTTGTGAAGCACTTTGTGGCCCTATACCTGTGAAAGGTGCTATATAAATAAACTTTTACTTACTTACTTACTGTACTGTTGGTCCAATCTTACTTATAGCTTGGGGAAAAATATGTTTGCTTCTCCTCTGTCTAAAAGTATATAATCCTGTGTAGCTATGTAACTATGGTGTACTTCCCAAAACCGACAACGTTATACAGAAAAATTCTAGAATGCAAATGCACAAGTTGTTAGTACAGGAGCAGGATAGTCTGTTGCAGAATGAAGTCTACACTTTACGAAACCTGCGATTTATTTTTCTCCCTCCCTTCCTTCCTTTAGCCTGTAACGTTAAGGGTCTTCCTTGCATTAACGTTATTTTATCATT
>NC_048414.1:22496161-22500968 GCF_013103735.1 Etheostoma cragini
CAAACTGATGTCAAGTTGTTCTGAAATCAAACTGCGACACAGCACAGTAGCTATTGATATTATTTAATGACCTTATTCATTTTTAGTGATACTATCTCTCTAGGTTTAACCAAGTGTGCCCCTTGTGGACAGGATATGACAGCACGTTACAACTTGATAAACATCACATTCACAGCCTTATACAAGACACTTGTAAATGCGCATTCATAACGCCTCAGTTGGCCTACAATTGCAGAAAAGACAAAGAAAAAAGTAGAGCTGCATATGCATGCCTCACAGTGATTGCTAACATCGATTATAATGAGAAGGATAATGACAGGTGATGCTGATACCCTAGTAAACCATAAACCTTTTTCACAGCAGACATGTTGACATGTCATAGTAGGAAAAGCAAAGCTGAAATTGATAACCTTAATCATGGCTGCATTACACTTAGGAGAGGCCAGGTGTTGTGCATGCAGACTCACTGCAATAACTAGGGACACTTGATGGAACTGACCCATCGTTAAGGTTATCAATTTCAGCTGTGCTATCCTACTGTGGTAAGTTAAAAACATCTGCATTGAAAACGTCCATAGTAGCATAAGCATGGACGCTCGGCTAGTTAAAGAGATTCTCGATTTCAAACAGAAACAGACCTACCCATGTAACGCCACTAAATCACAGCGTTATGTGATAAAACGAAGGGCAGAGAGTTACCAACTCATAAGTAAGTAAGGCAAATTAGACAACAGTGCTGTTTTGTAACTTTTCTGTGCTTGCGTTACACAAATATTTCTGCAATGTAATCCCTATAGACGGGGAGTTATATTACCACTGCCATAGAACGCAGGATGAGCAAAGGCATCACCTGGCAAAAGTGGTTTTAACTCCAGAAGAAGCCAACAACATATTTGTTGAGTTTCATGCCAGTGCCATCGGGGCTCACTGTGGAGAAGACAAAACCATGCATGCCATCCTGCAACGTTATTACTGGCCTGGGATGAAAGCAGACATCACAAAATGGGTGAGTGCATAATTATAAAAACTTATTAGTGTGAAGCTTAGGCAAATCTTAATGCTACATATTTCACCAGTGTTCTCAATTGTTTTTACTTGGTTAGATTGCACAGTGTGATGCCTGTCAGAGAAAGAGGGCCTCTATAAAGGACAAGACACAGTACAAACCCATACAGGTGAATCTGACCTCAATACATTTAACATTTGGTATCCATGGAAGTCTTTATGATACAGTTTTTGTTTGCATTTAAGGTGAGTGAACCTTTCCAGCTTGTTGGAATGGACCTAGTTGGCAAATTAAAATGCTCCAACAAAGGAAACATTTATATGTGTGTCATGGTGGACTACTTCACAAAATGGATGGAAGTATATCCACTGAAAACCAAGACAGCTGAAGAAGTTTCAGAATGCATCATGGACTTCTTTTATAAATATGGTGCACCCAAACGCATTCTTACAGACCAGGGCAAGGAATTTGTTAACAAAGTAAGTCAAATTCTGAGACATTTGATATTATTGTTCATCACATCACTGGGGGAAAATTATAATACATTAATTTTTATTTCCACTGCCAGATTAACCTGGACATGTGTGCCAAGCTTGGCATTGTCAGAAGCCTCTGTGCCCCATACCACCCACAAACCAATGGCTTGGTGGAACGGCTCAATGGCACCATTCAAGGGTGTGAATCATGTTTTTCTCTGTGTGTATGTGTATCTCTCTATCTCTATCTATCTATCTATCTCGTTTTACTTTTCCAATATCAGGGCTTTAAGAAAAATGGTGCAGGGCCACCCAAGCGACTGGGACGACTACATAAGGCCCACCGTTTTTGGTCTACGCACCAAAAAACAAATAACCACAAAACATTCACCATTTTACCTCATGTATGGAAGGGAGGCCCGTTACCCTTCTGAAATACCAGATAAGTGGCAGGTACAATGGCCTTTTCCTGCAGTATAGAACAACTTGTCAATAATGGTATATTCTATAACCTATAGGTTACTCGTGTTCATTTATCAACTATCAATGTTACAGATAACTGACGAGGAAGTAAATGCACTGGCTGGAAATGAGGAGGTAACATTAACTTCCAAACTGTCTGATGTCTACCCCAAAGTGGAGGCCAATATATTGGCCGCACATCAGAGGGTGCGGAAGAGAAAACATGAATTGGGCCACGATGATGGCTTTGTTGTGGGGGACCTGGTATTAAGAAAGAACATTCGCCAGGAACAAAGAAAGGGGGGCAAATTAGAAGCAGATTTATTAGGCCCGTACACCATTGTATACATTGATGGTAAAAGTGCAGACCTTGAAAGAGAAGGGGATGTATTTGAGAAAATTAACATTGACCACCTAAAAAGATATGTGAAACCCCAGGTGAGAATTCCAGGTAAATGGAATGCTGCCTCCACACCTCCTTCAGCAGTGCAGCCTAGCCCTGCCACCACACCTCCTTCAGGAGTGCAGCCTTGCCCCTTGGGGTGTCCCAGGGTTCCCCAATCCCCCATTTTAGCACAGAGTCCACAACCGTGCACAAGTCTCCAGTCCCCAGAGGAATGTAAGTATGTTTCATTGCCCATGATTTTCAGCAACAACATACTGTATTCCATCTGCATACATGCATATCTTTCATTTGCATCGCTACTTGGGTGACCTTTTGTAAACTGATGCTACATGCTGTCTTCCCATAAACAGTAATAGCAGAAATCTGGTCTGGAAAACGGCAAGGGGTGTTGTGGAGCAAGGTAGGACCCTATAAATTATTTGCCAGAGACCTGCAGAATCTGGCACCTGGAAGACAGGTGGAGAGTGAGGTGAATGCAAGTATTTCATCAAGAAATCATAATGTACATGCCTAAAACTATTTACAATACCAATATGTAACTCTACACAATTGTCACTTAAGGTGTTGAATGCATTTATCCATGCAAACATTCAAACGCTACAAGCAAGAACTTTAACAAAGTACTTTCTTGTCGACTCATTTGAGATGACTGCGATGTGGCAAGGATCATTCAGGGGATTAAAGAAGGTGTGTACTTTCAAATTCTGTTCATAAATGGTTACAATACCTATAATTTATTCATTCTGTCTGTTTTCAGATTGATCCAATGGCCTATGATGTTCTACTTGGAGCAGTTTGTGAAATACATCACTGGACACTTGTGGTGAGAATGTACATACACTATAAAATGACTATTTTATTGTGGGATTCCATTCTCTTTACATGATCTTGTGTGTACTGTGAAGGTCATTTATCCAAAGGAGAAGCGGGCACTTTACATTGATCCCCTTGGTGAAACCCCTGGCCAATTAACAAAATGCAAGGATGTCACAAGGCAAGTTATGTCAGTGGTAATGTCATAGAATTGTTCTTAGTTCCAAATAACTATATTTAGCTCATCTACAGATCTTTCATGAGACGCAAAAATATACATATATCGCGATGGACTTGTGACACAATTGACCATCCTCGCCAGCAGGATTCAACATCCTGTGGGGCATTGGTCTGCAAGGTACGTGTGCAAATGACCCTTTGTTTAATAAAGCTATTGACTGTTACTAATTGTACTGAGTCTTTTGTAGTTTGCAGAGCTTGTCCTTAAAGGTGAGTTGCTGGATTTCAGGACTGATGAGGCAGCAACTACTCAGTTGAGAAAAGAAATAGCTTGCCGACTTGTAGCGGATTCAGGTTTGTTTATTTATTTGTTTTGTTTTTGTCAGTGTTTCATCAATGTGTCTGAGAAACTGTTTACACTTGTGTAATGTGTTAGAAAATTTGTCAGAGCTATGCAGAGCATGTGGCAATGCATGCCAAAGTCCAGGAAGAAATAAAGATGGTCATGATGACTGGGTAAGCACATTCACAATTCCGTATATTTCCAAATGTAACGTTTAAATAATATACTGGCTTCTTTTCGTCAGATCCAGTGCACAACGTGCAGTTTGTGGTTTCATTGGGTGTGTGTTGGAAGACCTCCTTTGAACCAGAACTACTTTTGTCCAGCATGTACTTTATAAATACATGCCTCTACTTGCTAAAGCAACATCTGTTTGGCACAACAAGGTGATCAGCTCCTCATGCTGTATGCATGCATCACATCTCTCCTGTTTTAGCTTCTCTGCATTGGCTTCCTGTAAAATCTAGACTAGAATTTAAAATCCTTCTTCTCACCTACAAAGCTCTTCATGGTCAGGCTCCATCTTATCTTAAAGAGCTCATAGTACCTTACAACCCTACAAGAGCACTACGCTCCCAGAATGCAGGGTTACTGGTGGTTCCTAGAGTCTCTAAAAGTAGAACGGGAGCCAGAGCTTTCAGCTATCAGGCTCCTTTCCTGTGGAACCAGGTTCTAGTTTGGGTCCGGGAGGCAGACACCGTCTCCACGTTTAAGATTAGGCTTAAGACTTTCCTTTTTGATAAAGCTTATAGTTAGGGCATAGAATTGAATATTGTTAGGGAGTGAGGAGTCGCAGCGTCCGCCTAACCCGGCCCACCTGCTTCTCTTCATAGTTGTCAGATTTATCTATCATATAATCAAGAATATAATTAAACTAAAGGGAGACTTGTCATACAGCCCGATCCGGTTGGGGAGAGTTCTGGCCCGACTGGGCTGGAGCTCTCTTTACCTTGTCTCTCTTGGTTTTGCTGTAATAATAGTTTTAGACAGCTGGGGACTTATTTTGACACACTGAGCTCCTCTCTCCTCTATCTTTCCATCTATTCATGTATGTGCATCCATGTCCCAGAAATGCTTGTTACTAACCTAGCTCTGGGGAGTCATTCCCCGGAGTCCTTATG
>NC_048414.1:22501068-22521800 GCF_013103735.1 Etheostoma cragini
ATTATGCGACAACACTGACCTACGCAGTTATAGAGGCTCAAGCTAATTCTTGATAGCAATACAATAACTCTAGCTAAACGATGCAGTATGAAGACACCACAGTTTACTGCTTTGAAGTTACAAATGCAGAGAAAAGTTTGATTAAAGAATCATTTGTTCTGATTTGTCGTCGTCTGACAGCAAAAAAACAGCTTCCCTACTAGCTCGTAACGTAACGTTAGCCAACACTTGGGACGATAAAACATAAGAGCCCTTTCCGACGCAGTTAGCTAGCTAGCTAGCTAGCTGGCGCTCTAACATTACGACAAACTTAAACACATTCGCCGCTTCACAAAAGATTATTGAGACAATAGATGTGTAAATTAATTTACATCGTAACGTAACGGTAGTGGAACTGCTGTTAAGCTTAATTTACTCCAGTACAACAGCGCGCTAAACCAACTCACGTTAGCTAAGTACCAGTATAGCTAACTAGCTAACATTCATTTAGCTTCTGCGGCCTAGCTAAACTAGCTAGCTCAGCCGCTTTACCGAATCAACTTACCGGTGCTGTTCCCGGGACGGTCGAGCTTGAGGATGTCCCGGAGATGCTGGGTTGCACCCTCGATATCTATATTAGAATTCGACGCCATGTGTGAGGGAAAGGGGAAAGTGAGTTAGTTTAGGGAGAGATAATTATTTCTTATTTGACGCGATGCTGTCAGTGTTCCCGTTCGTTCACCCAGAGCAACCGTCTAAACTTCCGTTATGTCCGTGTCGTAGATTCCGACTCGTGTCTGCGTCCGGTCAATGGTTCCTATCTCTTTTTTTCATGTTTCTAATCATGTAATTTACAGAATACACACGGCATAACGTTAATGTCGCGATCCACATTAAGTAACACTGGACATTTCAACGTCAACTTTACATTGTGTTTTCTCCTTTTTTTGTATACATCCTTTGATCCTTGGTTATTTTACAGCAGCTCAGAACGCCAGACCAAAGCATCTTTCCCAAACGCTTGATGTCCCCTCTGTGGCAGCTCAGAACAGATTAACGTTACACTTTTCTGTCTCAGATTATAACCATAGACTTTACTAGAAAAGGGCCTGTATTAAATAGATATGACGTTAACAATTATATGAATACATTTAAATTGAACCAATACATTGAAAGATCAAACTCAATCAAAATGTGGAATGTATGAAATCATTCATAGTGTCATGTACAAATAAGAACCAAGGGGTTCACACACATAAAATAATTTAGTTCCCATTTGCTTTTATTTATTTTGAATGCAGAAAGGCATCTCACTGAGGCCTCCTTGTGGTACATTCCGCTATATGCATACTGCTATTCAGGGAGTTTCCTCACAAATTCCTTACCCATGTGAACGGTTTCTATTCCCATGCACTGGAGCTTTATTGAAAGGGTTTAAGTGAAATGTCTTGCAACAAATAAAGTTGTACATTGTGTCAAAATTTTACCTACATTACCCACTTTAGAAAAAATGCTTGCACTTGCACTTACTTAGCACTGCAAATTATCTGTTCTTGGATAATTAAGATCCTCTGCGAAATAAATTGAAATTCCAGTTATAAATTTTGTTTGATAAATTTGTATTTAACTTTGTCTGAGCAACTTTTTTACACATTTTAGTCAGCACGCACAACCAGAGGAAAACCTACCGCACAAAATACTGTACATGGCATGCGTTAGAGCATAAACAGTGGAAACCTTTTACCACATTTAGTTACAGCTACGACTAGTGATTCACCAATCCAACTTTTTTCCTCCTGATACAGAGACTGATGGTCTATTTTTAGATACTGAGCCCAGATTTAATACCTGTACTCTCTTTTCCCAAATTTAAAATCTGTATGTGGAAGTAATTTATGTAAGGAGACACAAGGGAAGGGAAACTAAAAACAGAGTAAGCAGCCCATCATGACTCGATGAATTAACTATTAGAGGGAATTTGATAATAACAAAGAGAACCCAAATTTAATGTGGCTCGGTCACATTTGGTCAGTATCAGCCCAAATTGCATCCGGCGGCCCAATTTATTTTACAATTCTTAATCAACTGGATTACAATACATATTACCTAAGTATTGTCATTTTTTCCAGCAGATCCTCTGTAGTAAGTTCACTGAAAACTAATACATTTTCAAAAAGAATATGCACTTAAAGACATTAGTAAAAAGATTTACTGTGGAGAGATAAAGGACAGGAAAAATAGTTAGCCATAGAGAATGATATGGAGAGACGAGGCCACACCATTAAGAAAAAAAAAAGTCCAGGTTTTATTGTCGATTGTGGCTGCAGTCCATGTTTAACTGGCAGATGTGTGTGAGTGAGTGTGTGTGTGAGAGAGAGAGAGAGAGACAGAAAGCGAGAGACAGAGAGAGAATATAAAGGAGCCAATCACACAGTATGGTCAAACTTTATGTCCATGATTCTTTGGTTTGCAAGAGCAAAACCTGGCGTGAGAAAGAAACACGACACAGTTAACAATTGTGTAAAGGAAGATAAAACTCAGTTAAACACACTTAGTTAAACACACAAGTGGCATCTAAAAACAACTTATATCACAAGAAGTCAGAACTGATTAAGCCAACTCTGAACATGGATCTACAAACCAGTCAACAACAGTGCTAAGAACTGAGTTACCAGCAGTGGAGTCAACAGTGGGGTAGAATGGGTTAGAATTAAGTAAAGAAGGGTGGAGAGCAGAGCATGAGTTAATGGCGTCTGTCAGCGGTTTTTCTTTCTGGTGGACTCCCAGCGTCATGCAGATCAGCGGAGTGGCAGACAGGGGCATCTGATTGGTCGACCGGCTCTCAGCAAAGAAACGCGTTGCAGTTCTACTGGCTGGGGTGGTCTGAAAACCCACCTGGATGAGGTTCAGTGATTGACATCTAGAATCCGGTGTTTGCTTGTTTGACAAGCAGACGTAAATGAGACAGCAGGAGGGAGGGATGAGTTCTCTCTTCTCTCCATCCTCAACTCTTATTTCCCCTCCCTCCATACTTCATCACATGGTGCCCTTCACTATGGCCGCCCCTGTCCACCAGAGTGGGGCGGGGGGTTAGCCAAAGTTATGAATGGCCAGCCTGAACATGTCATTGGTGCACACCCATGCATCATTAATGTTCTTCAGGATGAAACTCTGATGGAAACCCATGATGGGGTCGTCATCTGCCTGCAAACACACACACAAAAAAATGGCAGGAGTTCACGACAAAGTCAGCAATATAGTAAATTAATTTATCAGTTGTACACATCAAAGTCAGTATACTAGTTGTGGGGAGTACCATTCAGTGAAAACAGTCAGGGAATTCCTTCTGTGCCAAGTCAGAGAAAATATTTGCCAATAACGTCACCCAGGATTGGAGTTGCAGTCTACCATCTCAAAATTGTAAGCCCACCTTTAAGGTAGGGTAGTGGTTTTTGAAGATAAGAGAGATATGAGAAAAGAAGAAGACATACTTTATTGATCCCACAGGGGGAAATTACATTTTAAAGGTGCCTGGTGAGTTTTCTTGTAAACAAAGCTTCTTTTTGATTTTAGTGTTTCTCACCCAAGCAGATTGTGTTCATCCTTAAAGGACATACAGTACATGTTAGTGCATGTCCTTCCTTATTTGTAAAAGAGATAAAAAACACAAAAACAGTGCAACTGCAACAATGGTTGCAAATTGAGAAAAAAATCTTGTTCAGGCTTTTGATGTAAAAGGACTGCAGGAAAAGATGCTCTAGTGAGGACAAGCACCACAGCAGACGGCCAAGTTACCCCTGAGCACACGCTGAAGATGGTGGCTGAAGGGACCAATTTTACACCTCAAAGTCTGTTTACAGGTCCTGGGGAGTACTACTCCATATCACTACTCATAATAGTACTCTTAAAAAGGAGCCACACAGTTTGTTTGTCTGATAGTATGGTAATAGAAATGTTTAAAACATAGGTTCAAAGAGGAACCATACTTCATAGTTCCATGTGTGATTATTTGGCTGTAAAACAAGACTTTAAAATAAGGAGGCCATGATAGTGTTACTTACTTTTAGCTGCCCTACAACCATACTCAAGATGCAGCAGTCTGGAGTTGGCTGGTGGTCCTGTGCTGTTATACTATGCGCTATTTTTGTGAAGGGTAGACTCTGGCACACACAGATGGGAAGAAAATACAGAAGAGGAAAATGAATACAGATGTATTACTATATAACTATAAATGCTGAAAGAATTTAAGAAAGTTAAACAGTTACCTAAGAATCCTCTAATTTATCTTGAACTGTTTTCATTAAAACGTAAAATAATGATAATAAGTAGAACCTGTAAAAAAGTCGTACTATTAACTACCCCAAAGAGGTCGGGGAGAAACCAGAGTACTTTACTGCTGCATGTCTACTTTTACAGTAAGCAGGTTACAACAGTGCCTGTAAAGGGTTGTCCGATAACCTACAGAACATAACACCCTGGTTCCTTGTGTGCATCTAAACGTACTGACTGACATTGCCAGTGCGTTTCTCACTTGGGCCACCCACCACCTGTTAAATATAACCTCTGGATATAGTATAAGTTACCAGGCCGACTCACAGCGAGTTTCTCAACAATTGCTCTTTTTCCCTGGAACTGCTGTCCTTCCCATGTGAGACATGATGCATCAATCTGAATTGAGCAGGATAGATAGATAGATAGATAGATAGATAGATAGATAGATAGAGAGGACACAAATTCATTAATACATTGTGTATTCTTTCTTAGTTACACTGTAGATACAAAGGTTTGATGTAGATAATTTGATGCATAAAATTGAAATAAAAAAGTATTATTTGTTGGTGTATGACAACATGTTTAGACAGAAGTAGGGCTGGATCCAAATATTCGTTCAATGGGTATGTATTTGATTTAGAATTTTGGAATTTGAATATTCAGTTTTTTTTTTTGTTTTTTTAAACGTGCATGCAGGATGAAATTTACTGTGGTGTTTTGTTGGAATCAAGCCGCTAGCTGCTGGCTCATTCAGGTCAACCATCTGAGCCAAGAACAGAGAAATGTTGAGTTACAAGCGAGCAGTCTGATGTGTGAAGACGTCTGTAATGGTGATACTGTAAAGCAGCCTGCTGTGTTCAGGCGATCTGATAAAGAAAGATTAGGGCTGCACAATTAATCCAATTTTAATCAGAAAAAAGATTTTGGCTTCCCACAATAAAATTTGCGTAATCAAGCGATTTTTTTTTTAAATGCGTCTTTCCGTTCATAGAAAGCTGCTAGTTTTTTTTACAAAGCCAATCTACCGCTCCGTAAACCAATGTGTGATAATTAGCCAATCAGTTGTTCCCTGCACCACGCAGCTTAATTTCTAGATGTAGACAGTCAGAGGACAGAGTAACGTGTGGAAAAACCAACAGATAGCAGTCGGTTATACATCGGTCACAAGGTTTACCAGTTTACTAGTAAACAACATTTTGTCCCGTTTGTGTTGTTTTTCCGACAACAGCAGTGACCAGTGCTAGTTGGTGCTAGTTAGTGTCTGTTAGCTCATAGAGCTCTAGGGGGCAACTAAAAAATTTTCCTCTAGGCCGCATCCGCTGCCTCTCCACTAACGAAGCAATGTAGTTTATATCGACATAGTTTAATTTTGCGTTACATGACCTATTTCTTCTGCCGTGCCTGTGTTTGGATCTCTCCTCTTACTCTCCGCGTACCCCCGCCCCCCTTCACTCATACAGGTTCCCCGGCAACAGAGACAGAGCTACAACAGCGCCGGTGTTCCACCAAAACACCGGTCCACACTTCTGATATTTGTCCACAGGTTTAATTATTATTAACACAGCTGTATATTGTTAAGCATGAGAGGCAAACCTGTATTTGTACCAGCGTTTCCGCTGGTAATTCTGCTATCTAATAAAATTTGTTTTGGTTAAAATCAACAAATAATCCTGATCTCAATTTAGATGAAAATACTCGGGATTATCATTTTGATAATGGCGCAGCCCTAATAAAATAAATTGTATCAAACATTAACCTTTTGAAATGTAAAAAAAAGAACAACAGTGATGTTCTTTAAGAAGTTGTCCCTTTTTGAAAAAGTTACAAATTGTATTTCTAAAAGTTGGAGAAGCTGCTGGACAACAGGCACCTGTCTAGGGCTGTAGTCAACCAAAGAAAATCTTGGTTGACGGAAGTCCTGAAATTTCAACTAAAAATTGACTGTGTGGAGGGGCGGAAAAATAACGTAAGATTAATTAACTTTACTGTCCGGCAGTACATGTCCGGACATTGTCCGGCTATTTTTAGTATATTAAATCGTTTTTGACCTAATTATTTTGCAGTGAAATGCCACTCGTCTGTCGGCTCTAACAGCGCTGCATCAGCGTTCTGTGACTGTCCTCACACGGAGCGGCTGAACATCGGAGCTTGGCTTTGCGGCTGAGACACAAATAAACTATTAATTTAAAGATTTTACTCTTAAACACAAAAGGCACGTCCACTTTAAGAAATACTGATATTAAACATATCTGCTCAGTGCCTCGCTGTGTTGTATTAACTCTGAAACTTTCTCTTTGAGTCCCTCACATTTGGCGTGATGGTGTGGCGTGCTGGCGCTGTATATTAACAAGTTCTTAAAACCTCAGCCCTCCACAACAACAATGGGCCTCATATCCTGAGCAATAAAGTTGTTAATTCCTTCTGTGATATTATTTTTGCTCTGAAAACATGCCCATAAGCAACTAGTGCTTTCCACCCATAGACCATAACGGTCCATTCTTCCACCCGATGAAATTAACACGGCAAAAAAAAAAGAGAAAACGACCAATAACAAATTTGGTCGAGCTAGAACGTATCGACCAATTAATCAACTGGGAGATTACAGCCCTACACCTGTCATGGCGAGATGCACAGCATGTTTGTCAAGGATTAATTGCAATATAGATCTATTTGTAGCCTTATGCCCCACAGGGCATGAAGAAGAGAACAAAAGTAACTTTACGTGGTTACCTCAGTGACACATTTGACACTTTTGAGATTTGACACTATCACGTTATAATCCGCGAACTCACTGTAAATGAAATTGTTGGCTGCTGTCTCGTTAGATTAGTTAACTGTAACTTACCATTAAACAGGCTAAACTAACAGTAAAGTTGACAGCAAGCTTTCCGACTCAGTTTTAACTCCCCGTTGCAGCTGCCGTGAGGTCAGAGGCTGGCGGTTCAGGGTCTCTCCCCTCCAAGTTATTTCTGTTTGTTTACTTGATGTAACGTTAAAGTCACAGCAGTATCTTACCATGGGACGCACATCACTCTGACGTCAATACTCGCAGTAACCTGCGTCTGAGTTCACGTGTCCAGCAATATGCATGTGTGTGTGCCCGCGCATGCACACACACACAAGTGTGGTTATGTTGTCAATACCTGTGTGCTACACAAAGTTTGTTTCCTCGCAGTTCATTGTAACATAGCAGCGTTTTTTCTTTTAACTATCGCCCCAAAATTAATTTTATAAGTATTTTTTCTGGCACCAAACCAATGAGACAGCTTTAAGCTTGAGCCCTGTTGCACACAGAGCAATACTTAGTGACAACATTATTTTGTCATTTTGTCAAGTAGTTTGCTTGTGTGTATTTCATATATCTTATTTAAATACATATTTAACTTGGGTTGTGCTGTGGAAACTATGTAAATAAAAAAATCATAGCTTGTGCATCTAGTAAATTGTTAATGATGTATCCATTATTCATCAAGTGAGAATACATTAAAACAGGGTCCCCTCCTATTTACACAGGTTCCGTTATCAACTACATATGCACATGTAGGCGGTACCAAAGAGGTTGTTAGATTTGTATTGCATTCGTTTAAATAAATAATAATAAAAAAAAAGGTACAGCCCAACCCTGCGGCAAGACATTTTGTAACTGAACGAATGGTTCTGTCACACTCACATATATGGATCCAAGTTGTGATCTGTCAGAGTCGAACATCTGATAGTAGTGCTGCACAAAGCTGGATCCTATCTGCTCCCACAGAGGCTGGTCCACCATTCTGAATCACCCTGCAACACACACTAGGAAGAAAGAGAGGAGAGCCAGTCAGAAAGAGAGTAGAAAAAGTCAGTAACATATGCCGCCTCCTTATTCATTAGGCCACTGTAAGTTGGTTGGCTAAAAGAGTTTGAAAAAAATGCCAGTCATATGCTTTGGCAAACCTAACTTTGGGAGCTCTATAAGGTGTTCTTATTTTGTCCACCTAATTTATGTCAGTTCACTTAAGTAAAGTTTCACTTAATATTAGAAATACTTCTCTAAACCATTTTTAAATTAAAAAAACCCACTATAAATACAGTTATATTACAATTCATTATAATCTTCAAGCGAACGGAGTATACTGTACCATCCTACTGTACAGACCAAGTGTCAAAAAGGCAATTATATACACTATAACACTCCAAATAAAACTGCATATACCTAATTTACTTATTTCCTTTAACAAAAACCTTACTTCCTTGATGCTGACCATCTTTAAAAGAGAAAGAAAAAATAAAACGACAAAACGGCGAGGCTTAAAATGTACTAAAATTGTATGCGTAAGACCCATGGACTGTATATTATTATTAATATACATGCTATGCTACCACCATAGTTTGTAACATTTAAACTACTTTAGCTAAAGACGCCGCTTGGGTGACACTGACAGCACAAGTCATGTGCTTCCACATATTAACCATTCACTGTAGCTACCTAGTTACTGGAACAATCAAGAGTTCTGAAAATTTGCGATGTAGTTTAAACATATCATGCATACCGACGGGACATACAGCTACAGTACTAGGCCCGCATGGTAATACTAAAAATGGAAAAGCTCTTGTAACGTTATGGCTAGCTAGTTAACGTAACGTTAAGCTAACTAACGTTAGCTGCTACTAGCTTGTGACCTGTCTTGTTTGCTAATGTTTTAGCCTGTGCTGTGAGTTCATATACACAACGTTAACATCCTCCACGTTGGCTAATGTTAGACGTCAGGTAAATTATATTGCCAGGCGTTAGCTAACTGGCTGGGGTTGGCCTTTTCACCAGTTGCTAAAAATACCCCGCCTTCTCCAAGTGTTGATGCCTCCTTCGGGCCCGCGCGCACAGCTGTGGAACCCCGAAGCAGCTAGCGTTACGTTACCCTAGACAGGAGTGCCCAACGTTAACGTTAGCCCTAAACCGGTTTGGAGCAGCCAATTGAACTACTTATACTACCCTACACTTGTTCAAATTTCAGACTAAACTAGCGCTTTTTCTTTTCGGACATGTTTCCATTCACTATTCCATAAGACTGTTTACTAAAAATAAGTAACAATAACTTACCTCTAACCAACGCCTAGGCCGAGGCCGGCTTCACAATCTAACAGTGCAGAAGTGTCTGCTGCCCTACGAGGGCACGCACTCAAAGACGTAACCGGCCGGTGGTTTGTGGGTATTGTAGTCATTAAGTACAATCATTTTTTTTAGACATGCTGTGTTTGTAAACAACATCTTAAAGTAAAAAACAACAAAATGAGTTGCTCTTGCTTTTCGATTTACATTTGTGTTTTGTCTGATTTAACTTATTTGAACCTATCTGATTATTGTATGGCCTATGCCAGGGCTGTAAGATTAGATAAAAATGCAGGAGCCACCTTAAAACACTTACCATTTCTTTTTATATTGTGCTTTAGTTTATATGGTGCATACTATTACACAGTTAAAATTATTCAATTACCACAATTGTAATTGCAACACACAGTGAATCCTTTAAGCCCATGGCAGTCGGACACTTTGCCCAGTTGACACATGACTACATTTATAGAAGCATCACATTACATCACTTACAATGAACTATGCACTGGAGGGGTAGAGAGTAGGCTACTATGTGGTTCATTAGTAAGCTTGTAAAAGTGACAACTTTCTTTGCTGTGTTGGCAGTGCACCTAGTAGGCCTACATTGCATTTGAAAGGACATGGCTATAAGGGCCCTTATGTTCCCCAATTTAAGGGGAAGAAATATGCATTGAATGACTAGCGGCTTAAATGTGTCTTGGCCAGCCAGGTGTGTTTTCAAACAGTTACTTCTTCTACAACATTTCTAGAGTTGATTCTGTGTGATATTTGGTGTCTGGTATTACTTCAACACGGGAACAGAAATGGTGGTGGAAAGTAATTCGCTCAGGAACTATATTTAAGTAATGTTTTACGGTACTTGTTACGTATGGAGTGTATCAACTTTATGTAAGTTTCCACCTGATACTACTTCTCCTTCTCCACTACATTTCAGCGAAAAGTACAACATTCACTACATTGATTTCCCAAATGACTGGTTTCTTAACAGATACTTATATATCATTCATACCTTGCACTCTGTATATAATGTAGCATATGTTATTCATTCATACTAAAGCACGTTATTTAATATGTAATTAATCGCTGTCTAACCTGTACTTCTGGTTAGACACCAACTACATTTTGTTGCTTTGTACTTGTGACACGTGCAGTGACAATAAAGTTGAATCTAATCTAATCTAGTAAAGATCTCAAATAAAAACAACATGTGTTAGACTTATAAAATACACACTGTTAAGGTTAAACCAGTTGAAAAAATAAAAACAAGTGTCTGGTTGGGGGCATTTGCCACATTTTAGATGACTTGTTAGAGACATGTAGTTCCCCCTCTTACCTTCTTTGATGGTTTCTCTTAACCCTTGTGTTTTCTTCCAGTTGACCACGACTTTTTGTTTCTCTCGGTCTTTTTCAACACTTTTATGAAATTAACCGTTAAATGTTTTTGTGGTTTTTTTACCTCATGTTTAAGAAGATTTTATTTTTTTCACTTTTTTCAACATTCTTATATCTTTTTTTTTTCAAATGCTGTAACATTGAATAAAACACCAAAATTCAATAAAAATGTTGCACTGATCATACATTTTTTTCATTTAACATTTTTATGAAGAGCGTTGTAGGGAACATCCACGTTAGCCAGGCTCCGCCCTCTTAAGTACTTCTTATCAATTTTTGTTTCCCTTCAATACTACGAGTGGGTTTGCGGTATATTCACTAGTTTTCTCCAGTCAAACCTTTACCGGTCCAATCAGCAAACACAGGGAGTGGCTGAGAACGATGCAGTAGTTTAAGTTGTAGTTCCGTAATGGCGGTGGAGAACGATGAGAGTGAAGCCTTTCGGTCCATTGTGGCAACGCTGCCAAACATCCAGAAGTTAGACACCGAGCAGGAACAATCTTAGTGAGTTTTGTTGATGGCCATGATGTTGAGACCCTCCTCTCCCACGGGGTTTGTTTTGTTTGAAAGTTTGATTTTCCAGCTCGCTCCGTTAGTGGTGAAGGAGTTGGCTAAGCCTAACGCTAGCGATGCTAAGCCGATGTCACGACCAAACGTTAGCGACTGGTTTTGGCAGATCCAGAGTGACTCTGGGCAGATCCAATAGTTTTCAACTTTAAGTTGAAAATTTGGTTGAAAGAAACCCACATTTCTGATACAGAAACTTTTAGAAAATTGGTCAAATTTGACCCAAGGATGCAAATTTGACCCAAGGACAACAGGAAGGTTAAATAACAGTCTGAGGCCTTAGCAGATCCTCATTTAAGGATTGTTAATTCACAATTCCTTTACACAATAATTGACGTGCAACAAAATTAACAGTAGACTTCCCTATTCTATCACTTTACAGGGGCTCGGTTGTGCTCGGGCTTGTGCTCTGGGTTGTGCGGTAAATGAGCGCCGATCAGGTGATGCGTTCTGATTAACGTGAAAATGGATGCTGAGGAGGTGAAACCGAGGCTGGCCTATGGCGATTATGTTTTGGATGTATTGGCAAAGAAAGCAAAGTCTGATAGCCTACATTAGTCAAGAATGAATTATGTTAAAACATGTATAAATTACTCATTTTTGACAGAAGGCAAAAGAGCTGTATGCATGGGAACATTTGAATTATGTAGGGCTGTAAACAGGTTTGGGCTTTTTTAAAGCTGTCAATTAAAAACATACTATCGGGCTCGGGCCTAAATCACATAAAGCAGGGATCTTCAACATGGGTCCGGGACCCCTAGTTGGTCCTCAGAGTCATTTATTGTAGGCCCAGTTTAAAAAGCAACTTCATACTATTATATGTAGTAGGGGGTCCCTGCTACATATCTCTTACAAAACGTCTGGACACGTGACTTGATCATTTGGTGACCAACATTACATTTAAATCCTCATGAGTCATGCATTATATCATCATGAGTCATGCATTATATCATCATGAGTCATGCATTAGTTAAGCTATACTTAAGTGACTTAAAGTGTAGCTTTTTAATGTTTCTGAAATCTATTAAATGACCTTAACGCCAGAAAAGCCTGTTATTGAATACAGCCAAGTAAAGGGTAGCAGGAGATTTATTTTATAAAGACTTATTTATATTTTACTTTAAATTTAGAAGTTATTGGTTGTAGCGATGGCTGATACTGGGGCAGGAGCATCACAGAAAAAGGAAATAAACAAAGAACACCTAAAAGCTAAAGTGAAAGACAACGAGCAAAACCAAGTAACACTGGGACCGGCTTTCATTAGATGGAGATGATTAAATAATTCAAAACCGACCCCAAATTTGCCCCCAGGTAAGTCAAATGTTAAATTTCATTCATAAAAAAACTTTACAATGAGTGATGTGGTTGTACGTCAGTAGCCAACAATAAATTACATCCTCCTTCCATTTAGCACGGAAATTTCATTCCTTTCAGTCCGTATTCATTTTTTTTAATGCAATGTGCTTTTTTTGCTAGTTATTGCTACATTGGTTGCTACCACAAACTCTTAATGCTTTGGCTCATGACACAGCGACAGTGATACCCGGTTTAACTCGCGACACATCCAAAGTAGGCTAAGTTACCGTAAGCAACACCTTTAATGCAACGTAACATCTGTAATGTTTTACATTCATCGCAACTATGTGACGTCCCAGTAATGCCAAGTGAATATTGGTCACAAGTCATTTTAAATACATATTGCCATTTAAAAGAAAGTCACTTTTCTTTTTGCACAAACCTTACAGTATACCTTGGATTGCTTTTTCCATATTCCACTGATGAAATGAGCCCTTCACAAGATGAAATTATAATGTTGCTCTGCTTTTGACTAGATCCTGGCAAATTGACATGGCCATATTTTGGGTAAAAAGGACTGGAGGACATTTTCAAAACATTACGTCAACATGAACAGTAAACTCGGCATTTACAGATTACGGTCCGTGACTAAAAGCAGCTTATCTTGGGTTGCCACTTTATCATTAACAGCACATCCATTAATCTCTTTCTCCAGACCATGTACTTCAAGGGCTTTTAAGGCTGGCTTGATTCCTCACTTTCTTTATGCAGATGTAGTCATGTATACCATCTGCAGTGTTTTCTGCCATCAAGCCATAAGAACACAACACAACTATGCTTCACACACACCAGAATGAATGCGTGTCCTCTTAGAGTTTCACAGGCTGCAGTAAAATAATGTACGCATGTAAAGTGTAATCTACAATATGTATCAGGTCTATAGATATCTTAATCCAAATACTATCTTTGTTATACAATTTTCTGTCTCCATTGATGTATTTACATTGATGAATCAGCAGTGGATAGATTTGATGGAGGACTGCCTGACATCCGGCGCGCTTAGCTTCCGCTCTCTGTGTGTTTCCATTTTCAAACAACTACTTCAAGCTAGCAAGCTACATGCTAAAAATAACACGTTGTGAAGAACATTTGGATCATGCAACAAGGAAGGCAATATCCAGTTCAGTTGACTTGAAACAAGGCTCTGGGTAGGATGGGTTTCAGCGCAAGAAAAAGACAGTTTACTTGTTTTTGTTAACTGAGACTTGCATTGAAGGCTGCAACATTTATAGTGATTTATTGATGATTTGATTATTTTTATTTGGCAGGATATTGAGCCATTCTACAAGGCACAGAGGGTTAAAATAACATCACAGGGTCAGGTAAATCTCAAAAGAGTGTCTCAACTGACTACACTCCATATCCAGGTTTTGAGAATATTAATGTACATGTACATTTGCAGTTATTTAAACATCAGGAACTGTTAAAAAAGTATTGTGGGGCAATTGATAAACTGTAATTCAAGAATAAATGTTCCATTATTTACTTTTTTTCTTACATGCCATTCTTAATTAACAATCAATACAATTAACAACATTAAACAGTTGCTGGCATGAAATGGATTTGATGCAGCCTTTTCTTCTGATTATTCAAGAGCTGGAGGTAAGGTTGCCACACCAGATTCTGCTAGCTGTTGGAGCATGTCAAGAGAGCAATAACTTAGAAAGTATGCAGAAAACTATTTAAACTCTATTCCAAAAGTACAGTGCATTTAGGAAGTAGTCAGACCCCTTCACTTTTGTGGTGTTGCAGCCCTAGGCCTTGAGACCTTCTATAGACGGGTGAGCCTTTCCACATCATGTCCAGCCAGTTGAATTTGCTACAGCTGGACTCCAATTAAGATGTAGACACGAGTCAAAGATGATCAAGAGAAATGGGAGGCACCTGAGCTAAATTTAAATCATCATAGAAAAGGGCCTGAATACTTATGTTAATATTATATTTAGTTTTTTCTTTTTAATAAATAGGCAATAAATTCTAATGTCCCGTTTCGGATTTGCCATTATGGGGCATTAAGTTTAGATTGACAAGGGAACATTTACTTAAACAAATATAGCATGCTGCAACACAACGAAATTTGAAAAAACTGAATGGGGGTGAATATTTTCTAAATGCACTGTGACTGCATATTTAAAATTGCTTCACTAATTCCTGTACATTTTGAAGTGCTATTTAAAGGTTTCACCAAATGAGAGCACAAATGTCTTAGAATAGCTAGAGATGCATGTTGTGGATAACATTTTGTAAATTATGAAAACTAAAATCAGCCTGAATAAAAAAAAAAGACCGTGAAACCTGTGCTGGTACGTACCAGGCTGTGGAGTCTCTGAGAGGAAATAGTGTCGTTACTGTTGTCTGGTTCACTTTGAGCCGAGGCCACAAGTTGATCTATTTCCTGATCTGACTTCAGAGGGAACGCTGTTCTCAGGGCCGCCCTACACATACAGTACACGCACAAAACACACTCTTTTGACAGAGAAAAACAGAGACAGCCATGGAGAACAAAAAGTCTTCTGCTGAAGGCTTTATTTTGGAAGTTTGTCCCCAGCTGATTTAGGTCTAAGGATAAAGGGCGTCATACGTTGCACAGATTGTAAGGCCTCTGAGGCAAGTTTGGGATTTATAGGCTATATAAATAAAAATTGACTATAATTTTGTGTGCTCTTCTGTGTGCCTCTCTTTTTATCACCTAAACTCCAGGACAGTGAGTGTGCTGGTTTCAGGGGCATCCGAGTCGATCGGGTCTTTTAGGTCACGGGACTGAATCTGGCTTTGCCCTCGGGACACACTTTCATCCATCTGAAAAACAACACACAGCTTTTAAAGAAACAGTTTAACATTTGGGGGAAAATGTTTCTTCACTTTTTTCAAGATCGATACTCTTGTATCTGTTAGTTCAATATGAAACTGAAAATAATTAGCTTAATTTAGCTTAGCATAAGAAATGAATAGGGGGAAATAGCTAGTCTGGTTCTGTCCAAAGGTTAAAAAAACAAAACAATTAACATCAACTAGCATCTAAAAAATCAATATGTTATATGTTTGTTTTAATTTTAATTTTTAACTTTTACACTTTGTACAAATTAAATTAAGCAGATATATTGTACTAGATATAGTTTGTGTCGGCTTACTGTTTGTTAACACCGGTGTTCAAAGTTGGCCCCTCCTCCCCGGCTCAGAGCCAGAGAGAGAGACAGAGAACACAGTGGTGGTCAAGCTAGAGAGGGAGCGCTGAACAAAGCACTCAATCAGAGGAATAAAAGTCTCTTTCCTCATGTTCTAAATCACAAACAAACACACACACACTTCTGCAGAAAGGTTTATGAGAGCATTATGAGTGAATGCAGAGCTTCATCCTGTCTGTTTCTGTGTGATTAGGTCAGTTATATACTTACTTACTTACACTTCTAGTGGGTCATTAGTAATGATTGAGAGGAATTAATTTGATTTAGTCCATACACTTATTTTTTGAGAAAAGCATTGCATGTCATTTTAATTAGCAATTGTAGTTCCAGGTGAGCAGATCTTTGTTTACCTTTGGACAGAGAGATGGCTTGTTTTACAGCCTTTGTGCTAAGCTAAGCTAACTGTATTCATCCACATTTAGGGTAAAATGTTATTGCTCATTTGGGGTTGCCAACAAATTAATATTTTAGCAATACACTTACACCTTCACACATGATCACCTTTACTGTAGATTTGAAGACAACACTTCATACCAGCCGATCCCAACAATTAGAAAAAAAATCAAGAAAAAATGGAAGTGGAAGTTTCAAATTGCTCCAAATTTTAAGTTTAAACAAACCGTTTTAAATGAATAACTATGCCAAAATGTTGCTGAGTAGCTGGTTGCACCAGCAATACCTCCAAAAACCCTGATCTCCGATTTGTCCTCTTGACATGTCTTAATCCTGATAGATGGACTTTGGCTTCGGGGTATATACCAGACCGGCATCGCCGAGGAAAAGAATCACGCTGACACATCAGGAGAGAAACAGGAAAATGCCAACCAGCTGTTGTGTAGCGGGTTAATCAAGATTTTCACACTGTTATGAGACTCATAAGATACAAGGAATATTCTCAGTCAGTGTGGTGATAGTTACTTATGATCGATAGCTAACGTTGGGTTAAAGGGATTCACCCTAAGGTCCTTTGCACCATGACCTGGGGCCAAACATCCCAGCAGAAGCTTTTTTTCCTTGGGTAACATTGGTCAAGTTACTAGTCCACTAATAAGGCCTGGAATGACACTCCGGCCCTAATTAGTAATGAATTTGATGTTTTATTAAACAGAATTACATTGAGTTGTTCTTGCACAATATTTCCTATATTTCTAAGCAGATATTCTATGCTGTATTTTGATAAAATGCCCACCCGCCTCGGAACCCCCCCTTGTTGTATATTGGTCCCCATTGTGCCACCCCACTTAAAAAATCCTGGAAGCCCCCCTGGCTATAAGGTGATCTATATATCTAATATTAGTTCTCAAGGTGTATTTATGTTCTGCCACTCTCTTTCAAAGTCCTCTTAGTGCACCAAATATAAAAACCGGAAGGGGGTCACTCAAGGATGTCCCAATTAGACAGAATGATCTACCGGATGTGCTGAGCCTGTTTACTAAAACGTGCGACAAAATGTATACCTGAAGTGTCTTATCTCTGTCTATACTTTTGATGTAGGAGGTGATGATGTGTGGTGTAAGCTGTGTTAAAATGCATTTAGTCAGCGCTGCCGGAAATTCTGCCAGATCATACCCAGATGTCCGCTACCTTCCTCTGTCTTTGTGTTGGAATTTCAAACTCCAATCGATTTCTGAGGACTATGGTTAACTGCTCCTCAGATGTCTGCAGGGTAAATCCAGACAGCTAGCTAGACCATCTGTCCAATCTGACTTCTTTGAACGAGCACATGTTCCATCAAAACACATTATTTTCCGAGGCTACTTTGCAGCGGCTCTGTAGCTCTACATGGTGCTGAGCACCGTCCAAAACGATTGTGACTGATTTAAAGAAATGCCAATAATCCAGAGCAAGGAATTCTGTGTGGACTAGCTGGACTCCGCTCCATATTGCTGTGGAGGAAGGTCTGGCAATGTGAGACTAGTCAGGGTATTAAAAAGTACCTGCACAGTGATGGGGTCCTGTGTCTTGTTCTGCATGCTGCCATCTTTGTGGAGCTCCAGCAGGGTGTCATACTCTCTCTTCAACTGATCAAAGTCACCCTGCACCGTCTTCAACTGGACACCACAGAAAATACAAAAACATGACCATGGTGAGGAGTGTTAACATTTGAACATGAAGGTGTGTACTGTGTGTTTAATGTCTGTGTCTACGGCCACCTGCTGTAGGTCGTGTCTGTGTGTTTGTTCCAGGGTGTCCCAGTCGCGTCTTGGCACGACATCCCAGTACTCTGCCTTCATCCTGGTGAGCTCCACCTGGGCTTTGGTCAGGTCTTCCCGACACACCTTCAGAGCGAGCTGCAGCTCCACAGGGTCTTGAGCCTCTTTTTTATTTTTTTAACAAGGAAAACAGATTTCAGAAAACATAATCCTTAAATTTATGTATTTATAGTTTTTGGTTGAGCCTTTTATTTTTTTAATAAATTGCTTACATGACATAACATTTTTCATGCTTAGCATTTGTTGGGAAATATACTTATGCACTTTTTTTTACTGAAATCTCCGCAAGAATTCATCTAAGTCTCTGGAAATATTATTTGTTACCATGTACTATTTGTTTCCATAGCGTTTTCTTCATTAAGCTTTTAACCCCAATTTGCTCTCAAAAATGCTGGCTTAGGTGGACCCCGCAGGCCCAATGTGAACCAATCAAACTTGATCTTTTCTTATAGAAATGTATTTTAATTCTCCAAAGCATAGCGCCATAATAGGATTTGCTTTATTATAACAGACTATTGAGGTACTCACCTAAAGTGTTTTCATATTCCTTTTTGATGCCAAAAGAAGGGTTAGTAGAGCGGTTTCCGTACCTTTTTTTGTGCTTAGCGTTGTTTGGGAACTATACTTTTGCAATTTGCCATCTTGCTGAGTTTTCAGTAGAAAAGTTCATACGCATGTTCCCCTAAATTACAAACTATTCCTTTACAGACTTGGTAGAGCCTTAATCCTAAATTGTAAATCAGTGGGCAACGCTTTTGAAGAATACAATATAATAAACAGGTTTCAAGCTGGAATGCAACTAAATTATTTTCACATGTTCGATTGATCTGTTTGTTAGTTTCTCGTTTCTTAATCAATGAGTCATTTGGTCTATGAAATGTCAGAAAATGGTAAAACATGCCCACCACATCCCAAAGCCCAAGCTGAAGTCTTCAAATGTCTTGTTTTGCACAACCAAGAGTCCAAAACCTAAACATAGTCAGTTTACAATCATAGAAGACTAATGAAACCAGGAAAAATTCATATTTGAAAAGCTGGAACCAGAGTATTAGTTTAAGTACAAAATGACTTGAAATGATTGATTATAAAATGTGTTTCTGATTCATTTTCAGGTGATTGACTGATCGACTAATTGAATAATGGAGAATTATTTGCAACTCTACCAATGTTGTCATCTGCAGGATGCTCCTCCTTAGCAGAGCCTTGTGTTAGGTCATTGAGCTGCCAGATCAGCAGCTTGCGGGCATCCCGCTCCTCCCTGTACTGCAGATACTGCTGGGAGAGTTGAGACTGCAGACGGTCCACCTTAGAAGGCATAGATGATAGGGTGGGTGAGACAAGATTAGGGCTGGGTGTCATTCAAAAATATTTAATACCGGTAGCGATACCAGTACCTTGACTTTGATACCAGTTTCTACAAGATACTCTTTTTCAATACCAAATTTTAAAAACTTAAAGAAATTACAATTTGACTGCACAAATGTATTTATTTATTTTTCAGCTCCTGCTACGTGAGCCTTGTCTCTGTGCGTACTTTAGAGTTTTTCCTGCGTGTCTCTACGACAGGTAACGTTAGAGAGCCAATCACAGATATCTTGGTAGAAGCATGCGGCATGCTTACTGGCTCACTGACGCTGATGACATTTACTCCCTAGGTATCGAAACAGTGTATTGAATGACGAGGCATTTTTTGATACTCATTACTTTAGAGGCAATTCAGTCTGTGCCTAAAAGTGTTGGAGTCAGTACTCAGCCCTAGACAAGAGAGTGAAATTTTTTTTTAAATAAGAAAACTCCTTCAAACCACCCCAGTAAATAGAACTAAAGGGATCTCCACCTGTAACCCTAAATAACTTTTTCATACATATTTTTGAGATCAGGAAAGCCCATTAAATACATATTTAAGACAATATTTAGGGGAGTTGTATTCCTTAAAAAGCCACATAAATGACTAAATAAATTGTGGTCAGAACACCCCTTTACAAGTTTGTCATGTACCACTGCCTCCATGGCCTCTTCTTTCACCCTCATGGCCTCAATGTGCCTCTGCAATTGCTGCTTCTCCCTTTTCAAGGCTCCAATCTCAGCCTGCTCCTCTGCCCAGCGAGCTTGAATCTTCCTGTCCCATTCCTCTGTCACTAGCCTCAGATGGGATCGCAGTGGTTCCCGTTCTCGGATTTGACCCCGCAGATATGCTGAACAGATGTAAAATGCAATATTATTATCTATCATTCATGGAACTGTATATCAAACATCAAAAACATTCATTAAAAACTAAATATATTCTATTATTAAAATAACAAATTAGAAAAATATGAAACTTTGGCTGAGTAATGCTTTTTCTGATTGATTTATGATTTTATGTATATTTTAACTGTTATTTTATTATGTTTTTCTGACTCAATTTCTAAATGTAGCTCAGACAGTGGGTTGGCGGGCTGTGACTTGACTTTGTCAGTGCAACTTAGATAGCACCAAACTAAATTAACTGTTTACAATTGCACACAAAAAAATCGGACTTAATTTAACTCTTTGAAAATAACTCCATTTCTCCAAAGAATAGCGCCATAATATTTCAGGTCTTTGTCATACTTATACCTGATATATATATATATATATATATATATATATATATGTGTGTGTGTGTGTGTGTGTGTGTGTGTGTGTGTGTGTGTGTGT
>NC_048414.1:22521900-22536097 GCF_013103735.1 Etheostoma cragini
CCAGCTTACTCACTGACCTAAAGTGTTTTCATATTCCTTTTTTATGTCAGAAAGAAGGGGTTGGTAGGTTTTAAACTCTTTGATGAAACAACCAAAGACATCACGGTAGACCTATAGCCAAAGCAGATAAAGATATGTGAGTACTTTTTTTAAGAAAATGTTTGTATAGTATGGCAAAAAACTACAACAAAACAACATAGCACCTGTAGTTTCAGTTCCTGAAATGTTGGCTCATGGGAGCTGATTGTATGCAGCTCCTTGTTCACATAGCTCTCTAAGTGCATTAGAAGTTGAGGCTTTCTCCTCGGGCCTGCATATATGTAACTGCTACCTGTACAGCACAACTATAACACACACACACACACACACACACACACACAAACTATTTTTCATATTCAATGATAAAAAGTAGGCTTAATGAGTGAAACTTTTCAGGTTTAATGAACCTCTAATTACCTAGTTTGCTTACCTTTCTTGCTGCAGGTTGGACAGAAACAGCACTAGCACTTTCTCCTTCTTGCCCTTCTTCTGGTGTCTGGACAGTTTCATTTTGTAGTCTATGCTCATATGTAAGTCTAAAATAAAAAACAAAA
Source organism: Etheostoma cragini (assembly GCF_013103735.1). Taxonomy (NCBI): domain Eukaryota; kingdom Metazoa; phylum Chordata; class Actinopteri; order Perciformes; family Percidae; genus Etheostoma; species Etheostoma cragini. Next base: position 22,522,494 of record NC_048414.1, read on the forward strand.
TAAAAGAGCAAATATACATTTAACATTGTAGTTTACTCCATAATATATATAGCCAATACAGCTAGCAGTTCCAGCAATAGACTGGCTGATGTTAGCTGCAATATTTTTGCTTTATGACAATCTCAATCACTTGCCTTTGTTTTGGTGACGGAGTTAAAGGTGGGAACTTAATATCTTTATGTGGTGACATCTCTAGCTAGCGGCTATATGAAGGCCAACATGACATAACAACCTGTTGTCCTTTAACTGCTGAATGTGGCCCGTTTGGCTTAAGCACACATATCACAGCATTGTAACATGGTTCCCATGGTAACAAGGCGGAACACGCTGCAAGACCCACATAGGAGGCCGTGGCGCGCCTAACTAGTTTTCAAATTGTGGAAACTTTCCTTTTAAATAAAACAGAAACTTTCTAACCACTGGAAACGTGTGTATAGGTCAGGCCATCAACGCTGACTAGTTTCCAATATCAAATATGATGAAAAAATATACAAACAAACGGGTAACTACTTTATAAATATCACATTCAAAAAAACAATGAAGTGATTAAACGGATCATATGCCAAAATCACAGAAGTAGAAACTCTGTCTTTAGAAGTAACGTCAGGCATATTTTGAGAAAAGTACACTTCGTTTTCGTTCTGTTAATAATGCTGTCAATTAATTTTGATCTTGCTAGCAGAGATATGTGTGATTATAGGTTCTCCATACGTGGCACACACTGAACTGTGTATGGATAAAATTAGAGATAAGGATAAAATTAGAAATGTTCTAAAAACGGTCTATACATCTACAAAGTTAAAAAACTACATTTCCTCTACCTTTCTCGATGGAAGTCCTAAACCAGGATAACGGTAGTGGAGCTGTGTAGTCATTATTAGGGACAGTATCATAAAAGCGAGCGTGCAGCTGAACTACAGTACCCAAACGGCACTGTTCCAGCCTACAGTATATTCTGCTGCTTATCCGGGGGATGTCACACCGCTGCTATTTTCTCCCCTCAGTCCTTCTCACTCTCAGCCTACAGCTCAAGCGGACTGACACGGGGCTTTGGATAGAAAGAAACGAACAATAAGATACAAAACCGAGGCCAAAATGGCAGAGCTTGGAGCGGGAAGCCTGTCGTTAGGGGATCCTGCGTTTAATTATCAGGAACACGAGCTGAACGAGCGGCTGAAACGGCTGTACCCGGCTGTGAACGAGGAAGAGACCCCTTTACCCCGATCCTGGAGCCCCAAGGATAAATACAGCTACATTGGGCTGTCACAGAACAACCTGCGGGTCCATTACAAAGGTTAGAGAGCTGGCAAAGTCCTGATGGCCTGACAAGTAACGTTAACCTTAGTCACAACAGAAGAGGGTCTCAGCTCAGATCTGTCACTGTGTTGTTGCAAAGAGGGGTTTCTCACTCTCTCACTCTCTCTTTCTCATACACACACATACAAACACAGACACAAATACACACACAGTATGCGATTATGTTGATTGTGTACGCGTGCTTGCGCGTGTGTGTGTACTCCTGGTAAATCTAGTCTGAGCTGCCTCTCCTGTCCTGTAACCTTGCTTTGTTTCACAAATGAGCAGAGGAATGCCCAAATGGGTGACAGTGAACTCGCTAACCCTGACAGTTGGTCATATTACTACCTCACTGAAATTCACATTCAACAACGCGGCTTTCCTTTGTTTATTTGTCGTTTATGACGATAATTGTTTGCAGTATCCGAATGTGCATCTGATGTTCTCTGTAGTTTGTACTGGAAGGGGGCATTGACAGCAATAACGACGCATATAGCTACAAGCGTACGCCAGTAAGCTAACTAATGGTAATCAACAAGCAGCAGCTAACGTTAGCAAACGGCAAGCTATCTCATAAGCATATAGCTACAGCAGTTGGCCTTGTGGCTAACTAGCTAACGTCTCCTTGTAACTGACATGGATTTAACAAAACATTAAGATAAGCTGGCTAAAAGATGGACACGAGCCTAACGTGTTGTTAACATATTTCAACGTAGCTGAGTCCTGAGGGCAATGCTGCAATTGTTTAGTTTTTGACAACAGCAAGCACCAAAATAGAATAAATATGGCGTTGTTGTTTTCTCGCGTGATTTCAGTGGTAGTGTTCTAGAAGTCTTTTATAGAATTCGTAAATCATTTTTTCCAGCCTGGAAGCAACCGGTCCAACTCCATTCAGAACAGTCTCATGTCCAACCTCCAACAGGCAGCAGCTCGATTTTAACAGCTGCTGTGAGGGAGGAGGCCTCTGCGTATTACATTAGGCCAATTGTACCGATTTTGTTATTCAAATTTGGTATCGGCAGATTTTGGTATTTTCACAATAACAATAACTTTACTTGTCAGACGGATGTTGCAGTCAATCCCTTATTCGGATGGTTAAAACCGGTCAGTATGGACTGCCAGGCCATCAACTGGATTATTTTATATATCCAGCACTAAACTAAAAACAAGATGACCATGTTAAGTCCTGTTGTCAGTCTTTTGCCTGCTCTTGTATTTTTCATCAGGCGACACGTCAGCCCCTCCAATAGCTGGCAAGCTAACCCTGCATCTCAGGCCAGGCTATGAAAAAATCTCATGAAGGCATTGCAAGGCCACTTTGAGCCCTGCTGACTGTTTACATCAGTGAAACATGCAGAGGATGAGAGGATGCAGGCAGGCTGTGTAACCCATTTTGGAAAGCTTATTTGGCACATAGTAATAGTCCTGCTGTTTGTGAATAGCAGAGAAGGCCTTTTGTGTTTTAAAATCAAGACTCTCGGGCAGATAGCCAGATATAACCCAAATAATAGTTGATGCATAATGGATCAGTTCCCTGCTGTTGATATGAACAGTGGTCAAATTTAATTTAAGCCTACATTCTGCTTATCAGTGTTGTAGATTGCATACTTTCTTTGTGGATCCTGTGCTCCATGTTGATACCAATAAAAATGTGACAAAAAGAGTTGTGAAAAAGCTTTTTTTTCATCTAGCCTTACATTATAATGAAGGATATTGAGATCCTGGCATTCTGTGTAGAATTACCCATGTACTTGTCACAGCCATGGAATTGGCACAAATTGATGAATGGGCCCATGTATGTCTAAAGAGAAGACATGTCATTTATGAAAAGTGCACAGATTAAGTGACCCTGCACAATTGTTCAGGGATGATGTATAAATAGGCATATTCTGGATTGTGCAGGATACTTTCTCCTCCTGGTAGTCTTAGCTCCTGCTCTCTTCCCTCACCCATGTGGTTTGAATTCTATTTTGACCAATTTGTGCCACTTTTCTCGGTTTAAGACCACACAGTGTCTATCTAGTCCTGCTGTGCACAGACAGGTTCATCTACCCAGTCTCAACAGATATATACAGTACATAAACACACAAACTAATGGACTTAGTGCGAATGATTTAATCAATTGAGTGATTTCATTTTGTGTTTAACGAGCGCTCTGGTCCATGGATTCCTTTGCTTTGTTTTGATGTAGAGGATTTAATTTTTCTTTTAGTAGGCCTCAAAGGGACAGGTCACCTCAAAATCCAAAAAATATATATTTTTTACTTTTTTTCCTAGTGCTATCCATCAATTGAGATTGTTTTGGTATGAGTTGCCCAGTGTTGGAGATTTCAGCTTTTCTTAACTAAAACATGTTTGCTTTACTTCCGACAGTAATCTTCCACTGTTTATATACCAATTAATAATATATCTGTTGATCTCTGCACATTTTTTCCATCGTTGAAGCATTATTTTTTCCCCGGCCTAATGTGCTGTGATCGCCTGAGAATGCTATGCTGTGATTGGCCATCTACACCGGGCGGACTTGGTCGCTGGTCACTCAGCACTATGTCATATGTTTCATTGCTGTAGATCTATCCAATTATGTCCAGAGGAATTTTGGTCTACCCTGTTGATTACCGCCCCTTGGAAATTAAAAATTAACTGAGAGGTTCCAGACAGCAATTTGGGTGAGCCCAAACATGCTGTGAAGGAAACATATTTCAACCCATTTCCTTGATCCTATCCTTATAGGGACAACACAAATAGTCTCACATTGTCACAGTGCTGCAGAGTAAGTTCTGGCTCCACCAAGTACATATACATTCTAGGATAGGAGAAAAAAACGCTCTGGTTTATTTGCATTTCTTTAAACCAATCACAGTCGCCTTGGTTTGCGCTAATCTTTGGATGCTGCAAAATAGTCAATTCAGTTTTATTTATAGTGTCAAATTACAACAGAAGTTACCTCATGACACTTTATAGGTAGAGTAGTTCTAGACCACACTTTCATTTACAGAGACCCAACAATTCCCCCATGAGCATGCATTTGGTGAGACAATGGCAAGGAAAAATGTCCTTCAACAGGCAGAAACTTTGGACACACCTTGACTTTTGGTGGGTGGCCGTCTGCCTTTGCCTGTTGGGACACAGAAACTCATATACAGATATACACAAAATATAGAGTTTATTAGCATCACAGTGTCAGGGAGAGGATCTACATCCAAGCCATACAGAGAAATGGCATAAAATTACATGTAAAGTATGTATTACATATTATTTTCTACATAATATATACATCAAACATAAATTATACATACAATATTATTACATAAAATAGATAGCCACTATATGAACCATAATCTTACACCGATAAGAGTAATCGAAAGAAGGGAAAAAAAAGATTGTTTTGAACATTACAGTGTTTCCACTATAAAGACTTTGCTCCTTTGGCAGACCATATTTTTTAAATATAACACATGCGTGCGTAAAAAAAGTGTCATGAAGTTATAATTCCACCAAGAATCCTCTGTACTAAACCATCTCTGATTACAAAACTCTCGCGAACCCATGGCAACCAAATAAACAACAGCGGCGAAAGCCCTGGCGGCTGAATTACCATGGAAACCATGTGAAATGTGACCGCTACAGTCACTTGTAAATTAGCATTATGGGCACTGAATTTGATGAAATTATAGTTGATCAGATCCCAGATGAGACAATAAGTTAACGTTAGCTAACCTTGCGGCCTTTGACTCTGAACTGCAGGAGACGTAATTGTTCTGCTGTTAAACTGTATGTAAAGTGCTGGATTTTTTCATAATGGAGGGTACCTAGCAAATAAGCCCACTGACAGCAATGCTGATGTTAATATTTTAGCACAATGTTCAGTGATAAATGTAGTAGTGGTCATAGTGAGTGAAAATGTGATGTGAGATGCACATTGTGTTATGTATCTGGAATTGTTAGCTGTGTAACGTTGTGTATTATCAGTAAAGCCGAACTAGTAAAAACAGATTTTATTTTGATCCAAAGACTCTTTCTGTGAGAGAAAGGACACATCATTAAAATATTATATCCTGGCTGGAATGTAATTGTAACATATATGCTTCTTAGAAACAACAATATTAATATAATTAAACAAAATAAGAGGTTAACGAGTTAAATCATTGTGATTTTAATATTGACAGAAATAATGGTAAATCTAATTTTTTCCATAATTTCACAGCTCTTGGGCACATATGTCCCTTTTATGCAGTTCTATATACTAAAACTGCCTATTCACAACACACTGAGGTAGCCTAAGCCACACATGCAGAGATTGCAAAAGTACTCACTTACCGTACTTATGTAGAAGTGCTTGATGTTAAAAACTACTCTGGTAAAAGTAGAGGTACTGATTTAACTTCTTTACTCAAGTAAAAGTAACAAAGTACAGGCATGGAAATTTACTTAAAGTATTAGCCTTGCGAATGACAACCATTTATGCAAAGCTACCTGGACCACATCGATGTTACCAGAGCACGCTGACAAACTTCAGTGGACATGGAAAAAGGCTCTTTATATGCCATTTGCTACGTTTTAAATGGCCAATTGGCCTAAAACATCACATAAATGATTATTGTGACAGAGACTGGGACTCCAGGTTAATAAGATTCTGACTGAGCAGCAAGACATGAATTCAGTTGTGATACAGTTTCTCTTTTTTAATCTTCCCCTTAACATTTAAATTAATCTACATGTATGTGTGTGTGTGTGTGTGTGTGTGCTTAAATATGGCTTTTGGATAGAAAATTAAGGGGTAAAATATGAATTACTAAACAGACATTAATTAAGTTCCCCAGCACATTGGCCAGGAGTCATTCTTGATGCCTACTATCTCAAACATCTCTCACAGATAAGGCAGAGGATGATTGCAAATGTCTTGCTGCTTGTCTACCGATCTCTGAGATCTCCGTTTTCTTCATTTTCAATCGTGTCGCCGTCCATACTACTATGTGCTAACGTTAGCGCCATCAAGCTGCACTGATTTGCCGCAAATAAATGCAGAATCCCGCCAAATCCGTCAAGTTGTCTTAGAGGTTCGTCAAGTGCAACGTACAGTATTCCCATCCAGTTAGGTTGAATTGGGTACTGATGACACAAACAATAATAATGGTAACTCCAGTGAAATGATTTGAAACCTGTTAGTGAGGACTAGATAAGGACTGTATTTCAAGCTGATTCTAGTTTCCAACTTGGCCCCAGGTGTGTCTGTTAAACCACAGACGGAGAACACTTCTCTCTGTTGCAACGTGCAACCTAGCTAACAGGGGAAAAACACAAACAACAAAATCACTAGCCAACTTACTTTAAATGTGCAAAAAAATGGACCAATTCAACAACAGGCTTAAATGAACTGACAACATAAGTTATTCGACTTACAGTTCTCCATTTCCAGCCACTGGGGGACCATAGGTAGGATGGGGGAACGCAAATTAATGTTTTAAAAAAATCCATAAAGTGACATTTTCATGCCATGGGACCTTTTAAGCTTTTTGCAGCTATTTGCTTCTGTGTTGTGATTATAATTCTCACCAACGATTCAAACAAATACAATAAAGTTATGCAAAAACACTGGCTGCACCGCTTATCTATTGTGGGATCGGGGGGAAAAAGCTCTTTGACTTGTTTGTATTTCTTTAAACCACTCACAACCTTTCTGGGTGGCGCTAAGCCCCAGATTGCACAAAAAGGGGAAAAAAATGCAAAAACTTAATCAATCAAACTTTATTTATAGAGCTCTTTTCATACATTTAAAATGTAGCACAAAGTGCTTTACAGTTAAAAGTAATTGCCCCCCCCAATCTCCCTATCACATAAATGCATCCCCAGGCACCCACAGACACAGACCCACCTCCAACATCCACACACACCCTCTCTCATACACCGTAAAACTAACATACGGCTGTTAAAAAAGTTAGGTTTTGAGCCTCCTCTTGAAAATCTGAACATTCTCTGCAGTGTAATTAATGTAATCATTTTAGCCAATGTTAATGTTAGTATGTTAATGACATTAGCATAGCCAGATAACGCTAGCCAACGTTAGCAAACAAAGCTTAAGTGCATAGTTTCTGCTGTCCCCATGAAGGATTCTAAGTAATGACGTCATTGAGTGTTTTGTTGAGCTCCAATTTAGCTTTGTAGCATCTCATCGCGCAATGGCTGGAATTTAACGGACGTTCATTAATATGAAAAAATGATGTGCTACACGTTACCTTCCTTTATAAGTTAGTTATGTTACAAACCGCAATTTCAATGAAGTTGGGGCGTTGTGTAAAACGTAAATAAAAACACAATAGAATGATTTGCAAATCATTTTAAACTTGTATTTAATTGAATAAACATAAAGACAAGACATGTAATGTTCAAACTGTTAAGGTTTATTGTTTTTTTGCGAAAATTCATTTATTTTGACTTTGATGCCTTCAACACGTTCCAAAAAAACTGGAACAGGGGCATGTTTACCACTGTGTTACATCACCTTTCCTTTTAACAACACTGATTAAGCGGTTGGGAACTGAGGACACTTATTGTTGAAGTGTTGTAAGTGGAATTCTTCGGCAGTCTTGTACCCACACTCTTTTACTATGAAGCCACGCTGTTGTAACATATGCAGAATGTGGCTTGGCATTGTCTTGCTGAAATTAGCAGGAACATCTCTGAAAAAGACGTTGCTTGGAAGGCAGCATATGTTGACCAAAACCTGTATGTACATTACAGTATTAATGGTTTCTTCACAGATGTGCAAATTACTCAAGCCATGGGCACTAACACCCCCATACCATCACGGATGCTGGCTTGTGATTTTTGTGCTGATAACAGTCTCTTCCTCTTTGGATCGGAGGACATTACGTTCATTATTTCCAAAAACAATTCGAGATGCGACCACAATCAGACCCCAGCACCCTTGTCCACTTTGCGTCCATTTTAGATGATGTATGGAAAAGGTTAACTTGCACTTTTAGACGTAGCAAGGACATAATGATGTCGATTTTTAATGCAGTTGAGGGTTTGAAGGTTACGGGCATTCAATATTGGTGTTTGGCCTTACATGCAGAGATCTCTGAATCTTCTGATGCCATAATGGACTGTAAATGGATGTTAAAATCCCTGAATTACTTGCAACTGTTGAGAAAGGTTGTTCTTAAACTATTGGACTGTTATCTCTGTCAGTTGTTCACAAAGTGGTGAACCTGGCCCCATCCCTGAACAACTGAGCCTTTTGGGGATGCTCCTTTTATTACCCAATCATGACCAATTAACCTGTTCACCTGTGGAATGTTCCAAACAGGTGCTTTTTGAGCATTCCTAAACTTTCCCTGTCGTTTGTTGCCCCTGTCCCAGCTTTCTTTGGAATGTGTTACAGGCATGGAATTCAAAATGAGTGAATATTTGCAAAAAAACTAAGTTTAACAGTTTAAACATTAAATATCTTGTCTTTGTAGTGTATTCAGTTGAATATAGGTTGGAAAGAATTTGCAAGTCATTGTATTGTGTTTTATTTACGTTTTACACAAAACTTCATGGGAATTGGGGTTTGTAAAATATTAGGCTTGTATTGTTTACCATGGTTATTCATTGATTAGGAAATGCGATAAACGCATGATTTTTCACCTTAACCCACATGATTTTTTAACATGGGTCCCAGCGCTAGAGGGGGGCCAGCCTGGAGCCGTGCAGCAGGACACTATCGGATAGACCCACTGGATCCTACCCGCATCTAATGGCTGACAGAAAAAGTTAGCAACAAGCTGGTAACCTTAGGATAGAGGCATTTAGCAGCAAAGAGACCATTTCCATCAGCAGTCAGCCTAAAACAGATCTAGAAACACAGCCTCAAATTAATGACAAAGGTTATTTGGATGTGTCAATAAGAAATTGTCTGCAACCAATTGGTCATTACAACTTTTAAGATCAGTGATATGCAAATGTTGTTCTTACAACTTGTTGCTCTGCCCCCCAAAGGCCCCAAAGAATTACAACTTTAAGTTTCTTCACTTGTGGCAGCACTTCACTCCAAATCCTTTGGGGATAATTCACCTTCTTCAGACGTGAACAATGGTATGCTGACCATCTAAACCATGTAACAATCAGAGGCAAACCAAGGAGTGATGTAGGTCACAGCCTGACCAAGCTACATAACAGAACTACATAGTCTGTACAAATCTGACACGCAATTCTGAGTTTACCAAAGAAGACTGGACATCCATCATCCTTGGCTTTGCTTCACCATTCTGTCCTTGAAAATCACAAACAGAATGACAAAGCACAATGGAGTCATCTATTGAGAAAGCGCCTGACAAAGTGCCAAGGATGAAGACAAAGCTTTTGCTCCAGTTATACAAGGACCTAAATGCTCATAGAAACAGCCCCAGTGGCCCATAGTCCCAGATCTGCCTCTTCAGGACACTTTGGACAAGTCCAAGTTCGTTAAACACACTTCTACTTTAACAGAGTTAAGAGTCAAATAGAAAGGTACTGCAGATGGAAAAACGCTAAGTTCGAAGTACTGCTAAAAGTTAGATATCGTAGCTGTGTGCTCATTGAAGTTATGGCTTACAGCAATTTTTTGAGGGCTATTTAGTAGTTTATTACTTTGTGAAAGGTGTGAAACACTTCTAAATATATATATATATATATATATTCTCCTGACATTCTTTTAATTCCCCATGAGTTACTTGAAAGACGAAGTGTGTGTGTGGTGTGTTCAGTGATCCTGGCTGATTCAGGTTTAAGTTTGGCAGATCTTTGTTGGGAATATTGTGAGGTGTCTAAATTCCACATACTACCTCTACAGCGGTGTGGTTAAGGAGCGGGTACTATATCAAACAGATCGGATGGTTAAATCCCCGCCTCCGCCTGTCTTTAAACAAGACCCCGAAACTTGACTGCTTCCAGCCAGGAGGCCAGCTCCTTGAATTCCTTAACTTCACCACCATCGGTGAGTGCTTCGATTTGTGGCACATTAAAAAGCACTTTGGGTGAAAAGTAAATGTACCTTTTATACATGCGTTTGGGACATAATACCTTTCTGTAAGAGATAGTCTCTCTTTGCAAAATATTGCAGCTAACATTAAATTGAACTGTCTCCATGAAGCTCCCAGCTGAGCTGCTATAACTCATGACACAGGAAACAAGAACGAGCCAATTAATGATAGCAAAAGCATTTCACTTGGTTAAATGTCAATTTTAAATTCAAGGTAAAACAGTAGTTCCCTCCTTCTTTTCATACCCAGCCTATCACTGCCTCCCTACTACTCGGTCTCTACCCTGTACTCTATTGTACTCCCTGTACTCTGCCTCTTCTCCTGCTGATTTGTTCATCAGACGTGACAAAAGCGTTTCGTTTTCACATGCGGGTAGGCCAATTCTGTTGAATTGGACTGTGTACAGAGTCCGAGTGCAATTAGGAAAAAACTATCATTCTCCATTCAATTTGCATTGCGTGAAGGGGCCTCCTTGTCAATTCTGTGTGCTAGTAAACAACAGGAAAATACCTTTAAAGCTGCTGTGCAATTAATAATTTTTTAGCTGCTGAACCAACAACCTGACCCTTTAACCCTCATGTTGTCTTTGTGTCAAATTGACCTGTTCTCCTCTATCAATGTTCTTTTTAATTACCCAAAATAACATTATTGATTCCACACAACGCTCTTTGGCAAGTACAAATCTTTACTTTTATTTATTTTGGGGTGTCTTATTCAATTTTATAGCATTTGAAAAACAAAGGGGTTTTGAAATATGTATTGATTTAACATATTCCAGTCTGTGATTATCCATCAACATACATTCATTTAATTTTAGTCAAAATAATTCCTTATTTCTACTTTTCTAACTCAAACATTAGGAATACTTTCCTATAAATGAGGTTTATTGACCACAAATTCAAAAAAAATAACTGTAAAACTAAAGTCAATAAGTTAGTGTTATGTAGTGTTGAAAAAGTAAAAAAAAATAACAAACATTGGGGGAAAAAAAATGTCAAAAGTGTTGAAAATGGGACAAACGTAAAAAAAAAAAGTTAAACATCAATAAAAAGCGTAACAAAAGTGTTGATTTTCAATTTTGACAACAAGACAACACAAGGGTTAAGACAGGGTTGCTTAATTACCTTCCCCAAGGAGCCACATGAGAAACGGGGACAGTTGTGGAGGGCCAGTACTCTGGAACACAGGACACAAACTGCCTGTGATTTAACCCTCCTGTTGTCCAAGGGTCAAATTTGACCCCTTTAAAAAATGTCTATATCTGAAATATAGGTTTCTTTTGAACCAAATTACCACAAAAAAATGGATTGGATTCCATAGAACGCTCTTTGCAAATAAAATTGATCACTTTCATTCCTGACAAAACTCATCTGTACGTTTCTCTGAACTTAACTATTAGTCCAAAAGAGTTCAAATTTTCTCCCTTTTTAACTCAAACATTAGGTATAATTTTATATAAATGAGGGTTATTGACTATTAATTCCAAAAAGTGGTTTAAAACTAGTGGTATTAAGGTGGTGTTAGTGAAAACGTCTCAAAAAAGTCTAAAAAAGACTTGGGAGGACAACACAAGGGTTAATGCTCTTGCCTTGATGAAGTTAACTGTTTTAGTTACTACATCAATAACATGGTTCAGTTTTAGCACTGACTTAGACAACACCTGCTAATGTATAATACAATGCAAAAATATCAATTTCAGTTCTGAGTTCCCTTCAGTCACTTTATCTTGCATCCGCTTTAGTTTTTCCTGTCAGATTTGGACAACCATCGGTTATAACACCAGTTAGTTCCATTTAAATCCCATTTTTGTCAAAACGTGCATTTACCTCAGTAAACCTATCACTCCCCGTTGTCGTCCCTTTCATTGACCGCATTGCTGCCAGATCCTCCGTTATCTCAAAGTCTTTCCTTATCCAACGTACAAAAATTGGAAACTGAGCCGTGGTGTGGACATCACAGCTTTTGTCCAGAGCCAAGAAGAAAAGTTCGACATTGTCTTCCTTGTTGTTTGCCTGTAAACTAGCACATTCTCAAAAGCCTCTTTTTTTCTCCGGGCATATTAGAGAGCTGACATTTTTGTCTCATGAGTTCAGTTTGCTGCTCTCCGACACATTCTAGTTCTTCTTCTACTTTTTCTAATTTGTAATTGCGACTTGCCACCAGAGAAAAAGCTGCAAACATTTGCAATAAAAAAGCAACAACAACAAACAGTCGCTTTCAAAATAAAGCAATGCAGTTTCCATGTATTACACTTGTCTATGTGTGATTGCTAACTTCCCATTAACCTCACGCGGGCCAGATGTGGCACATACAACATGCCATTTAGGCTGTTTCTTCAACCAATCGAGCAGTTCATTAATCAGCCTAGCATGGCATCTAAAACAAGAGGTTGTCAACTTTTGTGTGCTTTGGCCAAAGTTTGGTTGCTTCTGAGATGTGAGAACTAAGTGTGTGAAGAGGGGGTCAGGTAAAACATTAGCCAAAGGGTTTGATATAAATGGAAGTGACTCTTCATTGGTCACATTGTGCTACTGATGGGAAGAGGCAGAGGACACTGATAGATGTTGCACTTTCCCCTGCTTCCCCTTCTGGTTTCCTAGTAAGCAATTAAGGATTCTCTGCTGTGGGGTAAGAACATCATAGTAACCTTTTGATCCTTGACCTCTCTGCTGGAAAGGTTTGATGTCACACAACAGCTGAAAGGTGTAACCCTGCAGTGTCTGTTTCTCAGAGGACCATTTATTTCAGTTCAGGAGGTCTATGTCTCTAAAACCCTTGTAGACAGCCTCTCCTAATCACCCGACAATGTGAAAAATCCTACAAGATGTATACGTTTTGCTTTTGCTTTCATAAATGCAACATTTTCCATTTAGGATTGTCCTTAAGGGGGTGGTTTGTGCTGTTAAAAGCAGTAGCCATTTCTCCTACCCATCTATGCAGTTGTAAAGAGACCTGTTGGACGACACGTTTTTCATGAGGAGCAGCTAAAAATAGATGCCATGAATGTTGCTGCAACCATTGGACCGGACAATCGCACACAAACACACATGCACTGGTATGCTGGTACCATGAATAAACATGGATTTGTTGAGTTGGAGAACTGGCAGAATTGAAAGTAATGGTATATCATATGTTATTAGTGGATATTAGTCTTAGTCATATTTATTTGGTTAATCCTTGCCGTTTTACTTGATGACATTGATGCATACATGTTAGCCTATATTTTATGTTTTAATAGTGTTCCACAACGTCTCATATCATCTACAGCACTTTATTTTCCATTTTGGGGGGGGGGGGGGG
>NC_048414.1:22536142-22537430 GCF_013103735.1 Etheostoma cragini
TGCAGAGATGTCAGAATGATAGGCCGAGCAGTTAGAGGTTTAGTGTCTTGCTCAAAGGCACCTCGGCAGTGCCGACCATCTCACATACCAACCTACCAGGGGTGGGAATCATCAGATGCCTCCCAATGCAATATCATCACGATACTCATGCCACGATACGATGTTATTGCGATTTTAAAATATTACAGTATTCTGCGATATACTAATCTAAATAATTAGTCTCAATGATAAATCTAATCTAAAATGATAAATTTCTCTATTTGTTCGTATCACTTCAATTTATTTTTATTTTTTCCCCACCCCTACAACCTACCTACATTACCGGTCAAAAGTTTGGGGTCACTCACAAATTTCCATTGGACTCCACTATAGACAGAATCCCAGCTGAGATCAGTTGCCTTGTTTTTTTTTTAACCAGGGCAGCAGTTTTCAGATTACATTATGTGCTTACATAATTGCAAAAGGGTTGTTTAATGTTTTCTTAGTTATTTTTTTAAAATAATATCAGATTAGTAAACAAGATGTGCCTTTGGAACATTGGATGAATGGTTGCTGATAATGGGAAATGTTGATATTGCATTAAAGATCAGTCACCCACCCAGATCAGCTGGTATCCTGTCTATAATGGACTGAAATGGAAATTTGTAAGTGACCCCAAACTTTTGACCGGTAGTGTATGTACTTGATCCGTCCTGAACTAGAACCGACTAGCCTCCAGTTCCCAGGCTAAGTCTACTGAACTACTGGCGCTCCCACGTACTTTAATTAAATATCACAGTGATGCCAGTCTTAAGGAATGATCGCATGAAATTTATTTCCTGTAGACATTGTCTGTACATGGTGTGAGGGATGATAGCATGAGCTTATAAGTTAAATATGTCCTAGTTAAATATACGTATACCACAACACTAAGCTCAGTTTCAGTCAGCTAGCATATTTATTCATTACTGTGTCTCCTGTATGTTCCCAGCTGGCTGTGTGTTAGTGGCTGGAACTTTCATGCTCTCTGTGTCTCTCTCACACACACACACACACACACACACACACACACACACACACACACACAGCCTTAAGGTGTCTGCTGACAGCCAGCTGCTTCGTTTAAGATTACTGCCTATCTACATTTCAAACATTACACACATAGAGCTCACAACTTTGTCAGGACAGGTGAACTCAGTCAATGGTGTGGTTGTATGTAACAGATAGCGATGCACATGTTTACTGCAATGCCTAGAAGGCGGTTATACAACAGCTACTGAACATTGTAATCTCTCTCTCTCTCTCTCTC
>NC_048414.1:22537440-22567227 GCF_013103735.1 Etheostoma cragini
TCTCTCTCTCTCGCTCTGTCTCTCTACCATCCTGACCCGAGGGATTGCATAAGCAGCCATCTGAATATAGAATGGCAGACCGTGATGACTGTTGTACTTAAATCTAATTGGTCCAGAGACAATACATGAGCCCTATGACCCTGTTGCTTACATGTTTACCACGTATTGTTGATAGAGTGTATTCCACACACAGACAAAAAAGCCAGTCATTTATAACCTTATTATACAAAAGTCACTTAAACAAAAGAATGAATTATTGGGTGAAAGTCAGTCCTATCTGAGATTCTTATCTGAGATTCTGGGCATGACTGATCATTAGATTTAAATTACATTACATCAAGATTTCAGTACATCAAGTCAAATTGTTAGATGTGATTATCTGTATCAGATATGTGCGTTGATAAGCTGTCCTGGAAAAAGAGGAATGATACAGAGGAACTTCTTCAACAAACTTGTTCGGGGATATGAAATAAAGCACAGTAGATGAGTGCTATCAGAACTGTCCGGTAAATGAACAGATGCTGAACACCCAGTTGGTGTAAACAAAATGCACTGATAGAAGTCTGTGTCATAGTTTGAGACAACAAAGGCAAATTGATTGCACAAATGTAGGATTTTTATGAGCACTCGGCTTTCTCTTTGCTACTTTTTAGGATTACATTTAGCCAACAACCAACCACATATGGGGAAACTGTCAGCCTGCTCAATCAGCTTTGGTAGAAAATCAGCAATCAAACACAGACCAAAGGTTATTCTAAAGCTCAATTTTGCTAGTGAAATAAAATTGGAAGCAGCAGGCTAATGTCCCTTTGTCAACTCGGGACTTAAGCCCCTTTTATGACCAGAGGAACTTTCCCCAGGGTCTAGGAACCTTTTATTGGGTTTGAGCGCAGGGACCAGGGGCCTAGGACATTTTCCTGGACCATTTTACCTCCCAAAATGTACCTGCATGGTTGGTGCTACGTCATAAAAGTACAGGCTGCAGAGTTTTTCTACTCCTTGGACCACCAGCAGCTCATGTTGCTTTTTCATATTTCAGCGGGTGGTTTAACATAATCTTCACAGGTATCTAGGCAATGGTGAAAACCCAGATAAGGGCCGCAGGATCCTTTCAGTTCCTTGAAAAGTTGTTCCTTGGACGGAAAGTGGAACTCAATGCCAGCACCAACATTGATATATAATGCATTTTCAAGAAGATTTTACTTCTGACACGAAAGGATGTTACCATATTGTTCATGAACACCTTATATTTCTCTTCTTGCAGGCCATGGGAAGAACCACAAGGACGCAGCATCAGTGCGAGCCACACACCCGATCCCTGCTGCCTGTGGGATCTACTACTTTGAAGTCAAGATTGTCAGCAAAGGTCGAGACGGGTAAGGGGATTCTGAAAACATCTTTCATCATTTACATTTTTGGGCCCAATTGAAAATTACAGCTATTAGCAACTAACAAGAAGTCCTTATCAGAATACAATAATTGGACATGAGTCTAATTTATCTGAGTACCATAACGTTGGCTCTAGGGATAGCAATCACTGTGAAAATGGTACAAAAATTCAGAGTTTGCAGAGGATGAATAATAATGTCTTTGCTCATGGTTACCTAACATCACCATTTCCCCAAAATTCTTAACCGGGTACTTCGAAAGATTTTCTCACAATCTCTCTCTTGCACACACATACACACACACACACACACACACACACACACACACACACAAAAATGTTAACATGCTAAATTGTACTGGAGAAGAGTTGTGCAGTGTGTTTTAATTTTGATGGACTTGCATTAAAGCTCACACTAGTCTGCACCTCGCTGTGTGTGCGCTCTCAAAGTAAGAAATTGTAACCAACATACCTAATACTAGTGCCAGTACCCTTAAAGTGATATCGATACCTATAACGTGACATTTGGTGGCATCTCGGCACGCTAACCTGTTAACTCCGTCAATTACACAGTGCCCGACTTCAGCTCCCCACAGACTTGGTTGTAACTGCTGCGGTAGTGAGCCAGTTATATGTCCCGTTAAATCGAAGACTACAGGTTGGTATTGCCTGCGAACACACCTCACACAATAGTTTTTCCCAGATCTGGGTAGGAAAAGGATCAAATGCAGGAAACATTTCACTGACAAAGTTTTGAACTATTATGTTATTTCGGTTAATACCTATACCCAGCCCTAATGCTCTTGGTATGGATTTTAATGTGCTGACATGCTTGACATTAAACGCTAAATGGTATCATATTAATAAGCTCACTTTGCATGTTAAGATACTGACATTTTGGTGCTATCGATAAGGGGTGGGAATCAACGGACGCCTCCCGATACGATATCATCACAATACTTATGCCACGATACGATATTATTGCGATTTTAAACATATTTATTACCTCTTTTCCGAGTTCTAATTTATCCCCAATTTCTAATTATGTCCCCAAAAGGAAACTTTGTCAAAATCTGTTTTATCTAAAAAGATAAATGTATCTGTTTGTTCATATCACTTCAATTTTATCGCACAAAATGGGATTGTCAAGCAGACAAACTGACCAACACACACAGTATATAATAAAAGATCAATACTTGGCGCCTGTGTATCGAGACAGTATTGCCTCTGAAAATATAGCAATACTTTACTTTATCGATTTTTTTAATTCAACAGTGGCCCATTGACCATAATTCGTACTGTAAAGACCTTTTTACACCGGGGGCGTGGCAAAATAATTGCCTGCGGATATTTTGCATCAAAACTATTCATACCAGCAGCGATGCAAATTTAAGACAGTTATTTAATACAGTTTGAATATCCGCGTCAGCTTATCTTCCGTGGCGGTGGGAGAGTTCTTGAGGTTCTTCTGGAGATGCTGCTGTAGCAAGAGAGGAAGGAACGAGAGAGAGCGTTTGGACCAGAGGAGGGTTAACACTTAGCGCTGAAGATATCAACTGAATGTATAGTAGCTAGAGTCTGCAGTTTGGGCACAAAGTGTCCTGTCCTGTTTCCCCGGCTGCTGAGTGGAGTTACGGGGGTTAGTTTCGGAGACTCCAGCCCCCTGTGCTGTCCGACCACAGCCGGGACAATTTTGACAGTAATTGTTTGGGTCACAGTTTGTTCTGGACCAAGGAAGTCACATAACAATTGTCCTGTACGTAGCGGTTCGGGATGAATACACGTACCGTTACAGGCCTAGCAGTAAATGTAGATACACTGTGAAATTGTCTGCACCAGTACATTGAAATTTCAAGTGTGTAGTTCTATGGTTCTATTTTCCTCCATAATGTGTCAAACATTACTTTCTTTGCTCATCTTTGTTTCCTGTGGTTGTTTTGGGAAGGTTGGACATCCCTGGCTCACTGTGATGGCATTTGAACTTGCTTCAGCAGCATTTCCCTCACCTTGAGTCTGCATAAAAACTGCAATCTTGATATTACTGTTCCAAGTGTATTGCCAAAGACAACAGTGCCTCCAAATATATCACTCACGACCTCATCAGTCTTGTTGCCAATGTTTAGTTCTCCACATGTTAGTGCCACGACAGAGAGAGTTGCATCAACACTGGTAGACATTTAAACTCAACTGCTATGTCAGTGTAAATAGAGATGTTACAACCCTAAAAGGGGTTAAGCAACACACCATGGCTCATCAAATATGAGGGGCAAACCCCAGCTGTTGAAGTTTTATGTGGCTGGAAAATCAAAAGATGCTTCTTAGCTTCACCATTATTATCTCCACATTTAACCCAGTTAGTTCTAGAAGCAGGAATGGGGCATTGTAAATGTACATCAGCAAAGAACATGCAATAGAGATGCAATGTAGAATAGACTTTTCCACCATGTTTTACTGGTTCAAGGTGATACATTTTTTTTAAATACTATCAGAGCATATAAAGCCTTTATTCTTCAGGCTCTACAGGCAGCACAAAAATGTGCTTCACATCTGGTCTCACACTTTTATCACGCTATTGGTTGTACTGATATGTTGACCAGAGTACACAGCGTTAACCAAATGTTCGCTCCATGATTACACCAATCCAGTTTGCTCCAAGATAGCAGCCAGAATAGGTGACATCATGCCCTGTTCCTGAAGTAAATAAATTAAAAACTTATTTCAAACTGAATTTTACGGTAAGCCACATTGCTGGGGTTGTTGTGGTTGTTTATTAGTACCAGGAACTCTACAATTACTTTGCCAGATGCTTAGATTCCTGGCTTATAAAGCTCAAACCTTTGTGACCTGGACTCTGCATTGGACACTCTCCCCCATTCTCGGCAATAAAGGTCTCAGGTTTCATAATATACTGTTTAGTTACACTCCTTAGTTCCAGCTGAGCAGCTCTGTGAACAGAACAAAAACAGTGGTGTAAAAGACACACTAGAATGTGGCAGTGTCTGTATGTGTAACTACTATGTTAGCTGTAAATAGGAAAGCCTTCCGAATCAACTTAGCTGCTTGATCTGAAACGCCAGACAGCAGCAGTGTGGCGTGCTTGTCTGGTTCACTTGACTAGAAGCAGGACTTAACATCTTGAATTCATGTTTGAGTTGCAACATGGAAAAATGACATATACCATATGATGCACTTCACAAAAAAGTGGACATTCCTTTCTTTCTTTGTGTCTTTTGTTTCATAACATTACAGTGCAGATAGGAGTGGAATATCAGAAGATACTGCATGAGTAATGTCATGACATGCCACTACAAAATAATCACTGCATTTGTATTTCCAAATTAGCTACTTGGCTATACAATTAAAGCAAAAATAAACCCAAATCAAAAAACACATTGTCAACACTGTGGCCTCAGTTCTCCAATTTCAGTCACTCAAAAGCATGAAGAAATGTCTAACTAAATGAGAAACCTCACTTTATGTGTAAGAATATCTAATTATACTATAACTATTGTGCATTAAAAAAATTTTGAGAACAAGATAAAACCGATTCAAGACTTAGTTGTGGAAACTGTCCAAATGGAGTGAGAATGGGTTGATTTCGTTATAACTAAGATATCTCTGTCACTCCCCTATGTGATTAGAGTGCAGACTTGAGTTGCGCATGCGTCACTCTGCGACAAGTAACATACACAATGCTAACAAGAAAGTTCTGTAATGGCAATACAGGAAAATTACCTACTTAACCAAGTTTTTCACTGCTGGCTACAAGTTAGCAACCAAATACAACTAAGGCTGTCACTTGAATGGCATTCTGAGCTAACGTTAGCAATCAAACAATCATTGAAAACGTTTTTTAAATGACTGCTAGTTTAGCTACAAGTTAGCAATCAAACAACAAAGGATATCTATTGAGTTGCGATTTGAGCTAACGATAGCAATTCAATCATAGATAGCTAAAACGTTTTTAAAATGACTCCCATCTTCTGGTATTGTTTGTTATGAGAAAAGTTTATTATTTCATTGATTTCACAAATTTCAATATGACACGTTACGCCGTAAACCGTTGAAATTTGAGCATGCGCGACTCAAATCTGCACTATGCTTACATCGGGGAGAGACAACTTGCTGTATTTCTTCCATGGATAGATTTAGCGACTATATGTCCGTGAACTTCAAGCACCAGATCCAATTTCCGTTTTTTGTTTAGTCAGCTAGTCAACTTAAGCTAACGTTAGCTATTTTTAACATAGCGTTCTGTCAGTGACACAGCTGATGGGATCCAAACATTTTCAGTTAACTCCAGAGTGTTTTAACAAATGCATTGTTTAATTCAATGAATCACTTTATATAAATGTCAGGTTTTTTGATTCAACTCGGTTATGTTGACATGGAAATGGCAGGGTGATATTTTTAGTCTTGAGCCCGTGGTGTGCTCAAAATAGTGTGCTATCGGGCTAATTTGAGGATTTTACTCTTAATGCCAACAACAACGTGGTAGTCTGCAGACTTTGTAAAATGTTCCTTGAGTCAGAATAACCGTAGCAAAACACAGTAGGTTCTGCTCACCTACAGTGGGGGAAATAAGTATTTGACCCCTTGCTGATTTTGCAGGTTTGCCCACTTACAAAGAATGCAACGATCTATCATTTTAATCATATGTACATTCTAACTAAGAAAGACAGAATCCCAAAGAAAATTCCAGAAAATCCCATCATATGAATTTATAAAAATTGATAACCATCTGATGAGGAACAACAAGTATATGACCCCCTACCAAACAGCAAGTATTCTGGCTCCTACAAGCCAGTTAGTCTTTTAAGACACAGCCCCAATCCCAACCAATTATCTACATCACATACACCTGCCTCACCTCGTTACCTGTGTAAAAGACACCTGTCAACACCCAAACAACCAGCATCCAACATCACCACCATGGGCAAGACCAAAGAGCTTTCTACGGACATCAGGGACAAGATTGTAGATCTGCACAAGGCTGGGATGGGCTACAAGAGAATCGGAAAGCACTTGGAGAGAAAAGATCAACTGTTGGTGCAGTTATCAGGAAATGGGAGAAGCACCACACCACCGCCAACCTCCCTCGGTCTGGGCCTCCTCACAAGATCTCGCCTTGTGGGGTGTCCCTGATCATGCGAACGGTGAGGAATCCTCCCAAAACCACAAAGGGGGAACTGATGAATCAACTGAAGGCAGCCGGGACCACAGTTACAAAAGAAACGGTTGGTAACACACTACGCCGTCATGGATTGAAATCCTTCAGCGCACGCAAGGTCCCCCTGCTCAAGAAGAAACATGTACAGGGCCGCATGAAGTTCGCCATTCACCACCTGGAAGACTCAGAAGAGGCCTGGAAGAAGGTGATGTGGTCAGATGACCTCTCAACTTAACTCGTCGTGTTTGGTGGGCAAAGAACACAGAGTACAACCCAAAGAACACCATCCCCACCGTCAAGCATGGTGGTGGCAACATCATGCTTTGGGGGTGCTTTTCAGCCAAGGGGACGGGACAACTCCATCGTATTGAGGGGAGGATGGACGGGGCCATGTATCGTGGAATTCTGGACCAACATCTCCTTCCCTCAGTGAGAGAGCTGAAGATGGGTCGAGGATGGGTGTTTCAGCACGACATCGACCCTAAGCACACCGCCAAAGCAACAAAAGAGTGTCTGAAGTAGAAGCACATCAAGGTTCTGGAGTCTCCAGACCTGAATCCAATTGAAAATCTTTGGAGCTTAAAATTCGAGTTGCCAGGCGACAACCTCGGAACCTGAATGATTTGGAGGCTGTCTGCAGGGAGGAGTGGGCCAACATCCCTGCCGAAATGTGCACAAACCTTGTCACCAACTATAAAAACCGTTTGACATCTGTGCTGGCCAATAATGGCTTTTCTACAAAATATTAACATGCTGTTTGTCCAAGGGGTCAAATACTTGTTTTTCCTCATCAGATGGTTATCAATTTAATAAATTCATATGATGGAATTTTCTTTGGGATTCTGTCTTTCACTGTTAGAATGTACATATGATTAAACTTATAGATCGTTGCATTCTTTGTAAGTGGGCAAACCTGCAAAATCAGCAAGGGGTCAAATACTTATTTCCCCCACTGTATGCATCTCCAGCTTCTCCTGCACTGACTTTAGTGTGAGGTAAACTCCGCTGGCTCTCCCCCATTTGTAGCACTGTCTTTGACAATTGTGCAACCAGGCCAGATTGTTTTAGATATCTCATGAGTCATTCATAACATAAGTTATAACGGCCCACATATTGTCGGGTTTAACTCAAGGGGGCTCATTAGTCCCTTAGAAAGTAGAGAGAAAAATTGCAATTTTTTTAAATGTTAATTTGTTTTATTTTTGGATTTAATTGATATATCTGAGTTCACATGTTGCTACTATTGTTAAAAAAAGCAAATATGGTTGACTCTTTTCGCACTTGCTCTGTTTACTTTAAGTTTTTATTTTTGTATTCCTCCTGAAAGTGACTTTATTTTGTTGTTAGATTGAAAGCCTACATCTGGCTCCAGGTTGCACTACAAATTAATTTTACTTAACAGAGCAGCAGTGTTAAACAATTTTAATAAGTAGAGATTTAATTGTTTAAATTAGTTTTGTGTAAATTGTTAACAATGAATGAAAAATTAGTCCTTACATTAGTTGACAGATAAAAAAAATTATCACTAGATCAATTGTTTAAAAAGTAATTGTTTGAGACAACCCTAATGCAGATGAGCTGCCCTGAGACCGTTTCTGACAGTTTGAAGAAATTCTTTGGTAATGCTATTTGCTGGATGTAGCATTACAGTGAAAACCCAACTCATAGCTCGATCCAAGAGAGCTCGATTGGCTAGAAGAGTGTGTTCATTAACCAATCAAAAGCTTTAACCCACCCCCTGACTTTTGATGACTGAAGTTGACAGATTTATTTTTATCGTGCAGGAAGTTACGCTAGGGATAGATCCAATAATAAAAGTATAAATAAATATATTACACATTTAGACATTTCACTATACATTTATGTATGCATTTATTTATTTTGTTGAATTTCTTTATACCATACATAGAAGAATCCTTGTCCTGCTTTATTATGCAAGACAGAAATAAGTAATTGTCACTAGAGAAACAGTTGCTGAAGTGACCTTGACTTTTTGTCCCACCCTTCAATTCAAATTCAGTTATTTACTTCCAGTCGATTGATTTGACATGAGTGTCTTTTCCTCTCTTTTACATCCTAGTAATTGAGGATAAAGCATGAAACTTGTGATTAAGGCCATCCATTTGGCTTAGACAAGAAACAATTTATTGCTGGGATGATATATCCGTATTCGCAAAGTGTGCTGAGGCTATGCCAACCCCATACACCTGACAATGTTGATGACTCATTCACTTGATAAAAAGTTGTTTTGCTGTGCTTTTGTAAGCTTGCATACATAAAAAGGATGCAGGCCAAGTGCTCCTCCTTGTGTTACGTAGATATGATGTCACTGCTGACCCCTAAGCTTTGTTCACTGTCACTTTTGATGTTTGGACGTTCCATTGGTGGCAGTTCACCTGCCATAACTAAGGAGCTCAAACACAATAGGTTTAAAGTAACCTTTGCCTAAAACTTATCAAAGTATCTCAATATTTTTCATTGTTAACCTGAGAAAACACTTAAAACATTAATACTCTGGGGTGATTACAGCTATTGTGAAATGTGGGTGCATACATGTTTGAAATCTCCTTCTCTTGTTGCAGGTACATGGGCATTGGCCTGTCTGCCCAGGGAGTCAACATGAACAGATTGCCTGGTGAGTAAAGTGTGAAAGATGTCACCATGACATTAACAGTATGGAATTGGATGATGGACAGATTTGTTAGATCGGTCAATGCTTAAAATAAGGATACAAGGATAAGGATAATAAGCACACAGGTTACAATGCGCAGGTGGATATCAGGATTAAAGTATGGTTGAACAACAGGACAGAGTCTGTGTTTGGAGCACATTGGGCCACACATGGGGCCAAAAAAGGACTCCCAAAAGGGTTGATGATTATTTAATAATTAACACTGTTTAATGATCCCAGTGGGGAAATTACAATTTCCACTCTGTTTTCTTAGTAATCACTACACAAAGGCCTCAGATACACACACATGCTCAGGACCTCTTCACGCTGGGGATATGTCAAAGTGAGTGGGCTGCCAGTGCTGGGCCTGAGCAGATGGGGGGTGGGGCTTGCTCAAGAGCACCTGGCAGTGCCCAGGAGGTGAAGGGGCATCTTTTCAGCCACCAATCCACACTCCGTACTTTGGTCCGTGTGAGGACTTGAACCAGTGACCCTCCGGTTCCCAACCCAACTCCCTACGGACTGAACTACTGCCACTCCAAAGAGCGCTTGGGGGGAGTGTGGAGAGAAAGGCTGGATGGAAACTATTTATACACTTGTCGAGGTACTGTAAATATAGATGAAAGGAATGAAGAAGTGCCAAGAAATGGATTTTGTAAATAATTGAAAAAAGGAACATTTATGAGATTTGGGGATGGAAGTGGGAGGAGAGGAAGACGTGTGTCATTGCTAGAGTAATTGGATGTGGCATGTGGGTTGAGTCTGAACAGTCTGACAGTTGCAGAAAGAACATGCCAGGACATGTCACTGGACAGTGTATGGATCAGTGACAGATGATGTTGACTTGGGCTTGCAGTCTGACCTTAGTCTAATCTGACCTAAACAAACACTACTTTTCACTTTGTAATAGTTGACTGCTCAGTATTTTCCATATAAAATATGTTTGTGTCTTAGCCAACACCAAACTAAATGGATTTATTATATGGCTTGGTTGAACTCGATAGTATTCTGCTGTCTGCTAATTCGTGATAACAGACCCCTGCTAAGAATAACACACCGTTGCAATGCATAGCAGAGCGTTGCCATAGACGCAGTGTTGATCCCTCTGAAGGACAACTATCAATCCGCTAAAAGAAGTCTGGTTGATTTGTTGGGAACTGTTGGGTTTCTGTAAATAACATCAAAGAGTACGGTCTAGACCTGCTCTTTTATGAAAGCGCTGAGAGATAACTGTTGTTGTGATTTGATGTATATAAATGTAATTGAATTGAATTCATCACCTGTGGCAAAAAGTGTGGGAAAGTGGAGCAACTTCTCCAATACAGCCAGTGACAGCAGATCTGGTGAACCCCTTCAGGCTGATTCAAGACTGCCCTGATCCCCATGTCAGGGTTGCATTGGCTATAACAACCGCCTCGCTCTACATTATATTTTACATAATATGTATTCTAATACAGGATATTTGTGTGAATGTGTTTCTCACATATTCAAGGGTGTCATTGTCGCAAGTGGTGCTTTTGCATGATTCCTTGTGCAGAAAACTTTAAAAAACCAAAAAACTCTTGGTTCTAAAAGTACAAGTAACCAAAGGCATGTTTACTTTAGTAAAAGTAGAAGTACCACAATGACAACCCTACTTAAGTTAAAAGTACCTGATTTTAAATGTACTTTAAGCTTTAAAAGTAAAAGTGCTTTCATGACAATTTATTCTCTTAATATATATATTCTAATAATTTAAAAAAGAAAAAACAGTATGAACTGTGGCATTTTAATTAATTTAGTTTTAGGTTAATGTAACTGTGCTCATCTGTGGCCCAGTTTACATTCTGACTTCTGGTTATCTATCAGGGTGATCTGCATGAAGCTCGACTTTGCGTTATTTCCAACGGGACAGTGAATGCTGCATTTATCTAGCAAGAACACACGGGTTTGGACAACAAGTAAGCAAAGTGGCTTTATTGCTGAGGAGGACCGGGAGTGTTTTTATGATAAAAATACAGGTTGTGTATTGAACGGATGCTTCACATATGACCAAGCAGAGTATCGGGAGCAGTATCAGTAACAGGAGCAGCGGTAGTACGCGTCTATAGCGGGATGCTATATAGGGTTTTGACGACGCATCATCAGATGGGAAGTCGCTAAATTGGAGATACTCCACATCACCACAAAGCACAGGGACTGAAATGGATCCCGAACGTTGTCAAGGAAAATGGTTATTGATGCCGTGTTTTAGGTTGTACCCATAGGTCAGAACGAGAAAAAACATTTGGAATATTATCGACTTCCAAAAGTTATTAAAAACCAGGGAGTGGAATGCCAGACGTTATCAGAGGAAAGAAGGGGCCTGTGGTTGGAAAAGCTCAGACTCACTCAGGGCTCTTTGAAATGAAAAAAGAAGGATTGAGCGTGACTTTTGTCTACATTTTGAGTATCACAATGATGTCATACAGTTAAGGTTAGGTTGATTAAAGATGTTATTGCATTACTTACTTTGACCTTCACAACACAACGGCCGTTAATGACTTGGTACTGCGTCACCCTGACTCATCCACACACCATCTGGTTAAAGGCCTCCAAACCTTTGTAGGACTGAAGGTCTGCAGCTGTGTATGGGCTCGGTGAGAAAAGCAGGTAGTTGACTAGCTATGTCGGGATATGCAGCTGAAGGAAGAATCATACAGAAACGGGTCGTCATGGATCAAAGAAGAGGGAACCAAATCGTGGGGATCGGCCCCGCCAATAAACTGCAATCTCTCAAAATATTGCACTTTGTCTTGTGGTCCTTCCCTAAATGCCTTTGCATCTTGGATGCTTTTCTGTTGTTTAGACATGGCTATATTAACTTAAAGTATCCAAAGTGCACAATACTCCACTGCACTTTGTTCAATTGTTTACACCGAGTATCTCCAATATGGCCGCGTGTCTGGGGTACTGCCCAGGAACGTTGTAGAAATGTAGTGGAGTATAAAGTGTATATAATTGCTGTAAAATGTAACAGAGTAAACCTCAATAATATTCACTATTGATTCTACTTAAGTGAAAAATTTACTTAAGTACAGAAACAAAGTATTTTTACTTTGTACATTTCACCACTGGTCTTAAAGATCTGTTGATTAAGTCGACTTATCAATTAGTTGACAAAATGGTATGAGTGTTAGTCGACTAAGCAATTCTTTAGTCAAGGACAGCTCTACATTGGACCCTCCCAGCATGGTAAATGCCCACAGTTCACTGCTGTAATTAAAATAGAATTGAACTGAACAAAGGTGCTACTATAAAGATTTGAAAGAAAACAAGACTGGCAACAATCATCCATGTGTCTATTATTTTGTGCTGGGCACTGACTATCTAGAAGTTATTTGACAAAAAATGGCAAACTGTCACCTGATTGTGTCATTTATTGCTGTGAGTTGAAAACTGATTTGGAAAAAAAGTCTTTTACTTTTTCACTATGAATATGTCTCTTTATCTCTTTCCTGTGCACCCCCAAAAATACAATGACTGTGACCATTCACATGATGATTCTGTGAACGGTTCAGCGATCTCTGATGACAAGGGAGGAAGCGTAGTAGCAGCCGAGAGCCTGAATAAAGCCCCTTGCCTCTCCCAACCAATCAGACCAGTCCTCTGCTCTGACCAACCACATTCTAGCTGGGGCCATTTGACCCGCTTATTGACTAGTCAAGATCTGTTCGGTGGCCGAGGTTTGTGGAATGCTGTGGACACCAGGGCAGCCAGTTCAGCAGACCCTAGAAACACACACACACACCGACACACACACACACCGACACACACACACACACACACACACACACACGACTGTTGATTGCCTTAACTCTAACTGACTCATTGTGTTTGTCTGCCAGTGTGTGTGTTTGTCCTGAACTCTGTGGATTTATCTGTGTGTCCTGGACTGACTGACTGCGTCTCTAAATGTGTACTTGTTTGTGTCCGTACCCACTCACCTGTGTGTGTTTGTGCACTTTTATTGCCATCTGCATGCACTGGATGTGTTGATGAACTCATGCGTTTATTTGTGTTCATATACAGTATATGCAGGTTGAAATTTCCCGGTGGGGGATGCATGGGATTTCCCCCTTTCTGATCTACATATCCCTGCCTCTGTTGAATTATTTGTGATCAATGCTACTTTACCAAGAGACCATATATAGAAGTATTTCAAACAAAGTAAAGTGCTGTAACATGAACAGTTGATAGCTGTTACAGAGCTCTGGGACGCCGGCTACCAGTTGTTTAGACCGCAGTAGGTGACTGTGAGTCGGCTACAGGCACCGCCAGATGACGGTCTTTTCAGGGGTCATGGTAGTTGAGTTAAGCCAGAAAAAGTGAGCATCATGCAGCAATGATGGTTATGTTTGGCCACCAAAATAACTTGAGGAACGAACTAGCCTCTCCTGGGTGAAAGACTGCAAAGTAAACTCTACTCTCCGGCTTTAAAGAGCTGTGTTTTATGTTGACACCACATTGTGCTATTTCACGTTGAGTCACTTTCCATTCAATGTTGTTCATAAATAAGTGTTTTGGCATGCCTGGCCGAGTGGCACAATATCCATGTTACTGAAAGGAGGATTTCATTCCTGCATGTTTTGTTGTGGATGATCAAAAATATCCCCCCTCTACTTTTATCACAAATCACTCCCTGTATATACATTGTGTTTGTGTGTGTGTGTGTGTCCCTTAATAGTAAAACATTCTCCACTGCTGACCTCTGCGTCTGATCCTGCTGTGGAGGCCTGCCCATTTCATTAGCATGTTGGAACAGTGAGCCTGGCTTTAGAGGCAATATCCCTGTCAGCAGATTAATCTAATACCTTAACACACACTCACACAGCAGTATACAGATATGCACAGAATGCATGAAGAGACGACACAGTGTGCGCACAGGTTAAAAGATACATACCAATGCACATGACATAGGCACAAAAACAAATTTACACATTTGGCTTATACAGGCTCACAGATACACATAAAGAAGTACGCATCTAATATCTCGGCTCACCCATGACCTACTTTTACTAACCCTGCTTTGCTTTTTGGCAACAACAAATAAGCTGTGATTGAAGAGAGACACTGATGGAGCAGCAGTGAGCTGATGCTGAACGCTGTTGGGTTCTGGTCCCTTTCAGCTTGGTCAGTCCAGGAAGAGCAAACACCGCAAAACTCAACTAGTGTAAAACCTAAGGCATAACGAGCCTGTCATCCAAATAACTAAAAATAAATGTAGTGGTTTCCTGTTGCTGCAGGGCAGTCCTGCTACGGGGGCCGACAGGGGCCAACGCCCTGCTACCTAAGAAAACACAAGCAAATAGACAAAACACAAACAAATTAGTTATTAACAACTATTAACGGTAGTTATTTGTAGTTATTTATGAGTTGTCACTAAAAAAATATAATTTTTTTTATTGTCACAACAGAACACAAGAATATAAAAAATGTATTAAAGTTAAGATAAATAAAATGTATAAAAAAAAAAAACTTAGGGTTAAAGTCCAAAAACTCATTGTTGCCAACAGGGACGTTGTAGATTGCCCTCTGGTGGACAAACTATGCAATGCCTACGCTCATAACATGGTTGACAGTCTGTTTTTATTTTTTAAATAATCATTTATTCGTCATTATAAATGATTCTGATGAATGAATATTTGAAAAAAAAAGAAGAGAAAAAAAGCTAAAGCTCAAATAGGCTGACTTACAGAGAGGGACCAGCAAGCCTGTCCGTTATGTTGTTTTGTTTTGTTTTTATTTCAAGAGCAAATTGCTCCACACTATGAATACAGACTGATTACTTATTTTGTTGGTAATTGTTGTATAATCACAATTTTACACTTGAGGAAGCCTACACTTCAAAATTAAACCCTCTCATGTAAAATGGCTTAAACAAATGTCAATGTTGAACGCTGATGCAGTTTTAAATGTTTTATTACCACAAGTTTACAGACACGTCTCTGCTGATTGAGGATCACCTGTGACCTGAGCCGAGAGAAAACATCTCTCAAACATAGACCGGTTACAGTATTTGATTTCAAAGCAGTTGCACACTGTTTCACACCGTTCTGAGTTTGAGCGTGTCCCGGATCTCTCTCTCTCTCTCCCACCCTATCCTGCCCTGTTGTCAACTCTTCGCTATACTGAAATCACAATGATCATCTTTCTTGACCCAGTCTGTATGTCTAATAGACATTAGACAGTTTGTTTCGATTCACTGCACCAGTGTGACAACGGACAGATCTATCTTGTTTTCTCTGTTAATAACTTTCAATGAAAGACTATAGAGCCCGAGCGATATATTGGCAGGCAGATAATATCGGCTGATATTAGGCTTTTCCTAAACTGTCTGTATCAGCATTTATTGAAAAAATAAATAAAATAATAATAATAATAATAATGTTATAATATATGTGTGTGTGTGTGTGTGTGTGTGTGTGTATATATATATATTTATTCGTCCAACTCATTTATAATGACTAATAAACAATCCTGATAAATTTAACAAATAAAATAAAATGGACTGTCAACCATGTTATGAGTGTTGGTGTGGCATAGTTTGTCCACCAGAGGAAGCTCTACAACGTCCCTGTTGGCAACACTGATTATTTTTATTCATCATTTATAGTGACACATTCATTTTTTGTTATTGTGTTTTTGTTCAAAGGACTTTAAGATTCATATCTTAAGTTTGTATTTTTTTTTATACATTTTATTTATCAGAACAATATATGTTGATGTTCCTCTATTCTGTTGTGACAATTAAATTATAATAATATGATTTTACTGTGAACTCATAAATAACTACAAATAACTAATGTCAGGGAAATCTGTTTATTTTGTTAGGCATTTCTGGATTTAAAAAAATGTATAAATCGGCCGGTACATCGGAATATCTGATTTTTAAATGACTAAATATTTGTATCGGTATCGGCCTTGAAAATTGGTCGGGCTCTAAAAGACAAAGTTATCTCTGCTTTGCTCTAAAATGCCATTTCGGAGATTGTATTTTAGCTTTGGGGGGCATACAGGAATCGGTCTGGTGTCCGTACTGAACACGTAACCCTGTAGAGATTGCCAGCCGTTTAAGAGAGTGGCATGATACACACACATACACACACACACACACACACACACACACTGGCTATTCTGCATGATCATATTTTAGTTAGTAGCACGGAGAACTTACTTATTAGAGTCTCCTCATTTTTTAAGGCCTTGAAAAACACAACTTTATTTTCAAAAGCTAGCCTACTTTATGTAAAAAAATCTGACTACCAGAACCTCTAAGGCTCACTTATGAACATGTATTTTATTCGTTAAAAATAATTTTAATGACGAAGTATGTTCTTTTAAAATACTTTAGCCTCTTCAGACATGCAAAAAATCTGTCAAATGAAACAATACCTGAAAGAAAGCATCCTCTCATGTCCACACTGAGGCTGTCACCTTTGATGAGGGGTTCACAGACACGTTCTGCTTCCTTTATAATGGGATTAGCCTGGAAGCCAAAAAGCTTTGTGAACCACTGCTTTTAGGTTACACTTGCACCTGGTGTTAACTAACTGGAATTCAAACGAAACACATTTTTTTCAAAGACAAAATTGTGTCTCAGTGGGAAAAGAACAGGTGTAAAAAATAAATTATAGCTGACTTCCACTTGGCTTCTTCAGAGTCCTGGTATTGTTAATTTTGTCTCAAGGCCATTGGTAATGTTATTAGATAGGGCCATTTACTTACACCTGGGCTTTTCCTACAAGGAAGAGTCAAATTATTTGCTGTAAAAAGAGAACTATTTAACACTGTCTGTATTTTTCTTAACTGTCTTTTTTTCATTTGTACTAAATTACATCCATCTCCAGAAAACCTCCTTGGAAATTATAGGGAAATGTTTTTTTAACTCTACAGCTGCAGTAAGCTAACAGTCCAGTTGAATAAATAACACACAGTTACATACAAATTCATCAGTACCAGCAGGTACAAGAAATTGGGGAGTTTAATGAGCAAGTCATGACATCCTCTTCTCCCTTTCCTCTCGGGCGGCTGTTCCTGTTGGCAGTGACTCACCAGTTTCTTTACATAGACAAGACAAGCGCCGCCTGCTGGTCATACACAGCACTGCACTGCACATGCCAAAGTGTGTGTGTGTGTGTGTGTGTGTGTGCGCGAGTGTGAGTGTGAGTGTGTGGCTCTGCAGGCAGTGTTAGTCAGATGGGAAAATCTGAGCAGCAGAAGTCAATGAGTAACTGTCTCCCCACCTTCAGGAGCAACTACTGTGAAGAGTGGCTTCGAGCAAGTCACTTCACCTCAGATGCTCCTGTGGATTCCCAAACTGTTTTTGCTGAGCAGCAGGATGCGTACACTGTGCAGTGTTAGACTGAATAGGAGACTGTAGACTAACGCTGTAAGACAACTCGCATACTGATCAACCTTTTCCATTGTTGGTCATATGGGTTTGGCTAACATTTTTTCTAAATGGGTCAAGTATAAAATAACAAAACTAATCCTTGTCTCTGTCCTATTTTAGGATGGGACAAGCACTCATACGGTTACCATGGAGATGACGGCCACTCCTTCTGCTCCTCCGGGACCGGCCAACCATACGGCCCGACATTCACCACAGGGGACGTGATCGGATGTTGTGTTAACCTCATCAACAACACTTGCTTTTACACCAAAAATGGCATCAGTTTAGGTTGGCAACCATTGTTGTGTGTTGTATATTTGGGTGAATTGATTATTATTGTGTAGGGCGGGGTTTCATTCAAAAATGTGCGATATCGGTACCCGTACTCTGATACAGGTACCTAAACTATTTTCTGCAATTCCCTACCACGTGAAAAGTTAGACAGCCAATCAGCTGCATTATTAGATCTTGGTAGAAGCATGCTCCATGCTTATTGGCTCACTGACGCTGATGAGATTTACTACTTAGGTATTGAAATTACATGCATACTAATGGGTAGTTTTTTATGCTCCTTTGCTTAATTTATAGTTTGAAATCATTAACTTGAACTGTTTGTCCTTTCATCCCCCAGGTGTAGCCTTCACAGACCTCCCTGTAAGTATTATTATTTGTGCATCACATAATCATTTTCATAACATACGCTATATAACGCTACCAGTGCTTTCTTTTCCTGGAAACCGTTTTTATTGTTACACTTTCATTGACGTACCTGATTTCAGTTATCTCCATCACTACCTCAGTTTTGACTCTGTAGCAGCTTGGCAGCTATGGACATTTTATAATTTGTCCTCGTTTGTTTTTAGGGAAAATGTTTCAGGAAAATAGTATTATTTATATTATACTATTCCTGTAACTGTAGTGACTCACAAACTAGAATAATATATAACTAGATCTTGACCATGCAGGTCTATTACTAACTATGTTGGCAGTTGGGTTGGAAGCTAACCTTTTTCTGTCCAGCGGCCAAATACCTTTTGAGAATAGAACAGGAACTGAAAATCCCAGTTAGTTGCTGGCCACAGTTGCTGCATGAACAGGTGGAGTAACAGAGTAACTGTCAAAGATAAACGGCATTCACCTGGGTGTTGGTGTTAATGTCATGCCCTGTTGGTGGTTTTGGCATATTCTACATAATATTATGATAGCCTAGTAAAGACAGCCTTCAGTGTTGTTAGCCAGCCTGCTAACGTTCTATTACAGGAACGGAACGAGCCGTGACCAGAAGCTTTCCACAATCAATGCTTTTAAGAACTTTATAGGCTTTGGCATGACATTATTATTTTCATTTCCGGTATATTTTACAAACCAGGATGTTTTTCTAAATATATGTCATTTCAAAGGCAACAGTGGACCAAACTATCACGCAGATTATAGCTGTCTCAAGATTATGCTACTTGAAACATAATTTGTCTCATTCACATGTACAAATGTTGATGACTTGGAGTATTTGAAAAAAATGTTTAAAACAATGCAAAAACTGACAGATTTGTTTTCTTCTTTAATATCTTCCAGCCCAACCTGTACCCCACAGTGGGGCTTCAAACTCCGGGGGAGATCGTAGACGCTAACTTTGGCCAGCAGCCGTTTGTCTTCGACATTGAGGACTACATGAGCGAATGGCGGGCCAAGATCCACGGCATGATCGCTCGCTTCCCCATAGGAGAGAGGCTGGGGGAGTGGCAGTCTGTCCTGCAGAAGTAAGATTCAGTACCCACATCTCTATGAACGCACGCACACACACACGCACACATGCGCGCACACACACACACGCACACACACACAATCAAGTCTCACAACAGCTAGTTCAATGTCGCTCCCGCTCTTTTATAAGCTGGACTAAACCGTGGAGAGAGATCTGTCACTATGAGAATACTGTGTTGAGTGATGTGGTAATTTCTTACACAGCCTTGTTGAATACTCTATACTGATTGGCCTATCATGGCATTTTATGGTCTGTATAGAAGAATCTGCTTACTTGGACTAGCTTATTGCTGCCTCTCTGCACAGTACACTACCCGGGTTGGGTTACCGAGGGAGAGGGGTGGTCATACGTAGCTCATACCGCTGATCCGGATCTAAAAGGGAGAGAGAGGGGAGGTAACGGGGAGCATTAACAGCGCTAATGAAAACAGTGCAACCAGAGCAGCAGTTAGCTTCATGGCTAACTCTCACTCGCCAGGTGCTCCTCAACTATAACGCAAACCTATAAAAATATACAATATACATACAAATATACTTTCATCTGAAAGCTGTGAATATGACTGTAAAATGCATCTACAAACAAAACAATAAATAATAAGCAGCAAAAGCTGACAGTGTTGCATTAGACAAGGAAACCTTTTACACAAAAGATTTCAAAAACAGTAGACTACAAAAAAAACAGTAGACTGTGTGTGTGTGTGTGTGTGTGTGTGTGTGTGTGTGTGTGTGTGTGTGTGTGTGTGTGTGTGTGTGTGTGTGTGTGTGTGCGCATGTGTAGGTTTTGATATTTCATCATGTACTGTATAAGTGAAACTCCAGGACAACAGTAGGGAGAGGGGCAGGAAAACCAAAATTGGTTTCAAAGCAGGGAAACACAGTTCATCATTTATCAGAATCACGTAATTTATATCATCCCTATTATGTCCTCCATATTGTTTATAAGCGATATAGATATCCGTGGGTTTTCATGCAAGATTTGCTCGTGGCTCGCAGAAAAGAATAGAGGAGATGCGGAAGCAGTCGCTCCAGATCAGCTCCAGCACAACAGCTTAACATGAGCACTGGTGTAGATAAACTACTCAAATAACAAAAAGGACTAGGCCGACACACATTATGAAGAAAGGATTAATCTTCTCTAAAAACAGAACAATGTGATAGTTGCACAATTAAACGATGCCAGTGGTACATAAGTTTTCACTTTCAGTTTCCTTTGGAAATATATTGGTGGACCGAAGAGAGAAGATGGGCTGAAATACTACTGGGACCACTACAGATGACCATTTAATATCTACAGTCACAATATGGACACCACCGCTGACTCTCTGTAACAATTTGACCATGATTAAGCATGTTGACTGTACACAGTCCAGCCACATGCTAGGTTTCAAACCTAGTCTTGTTATGTGTTTTGTCTCCAGTATGGTTTCCAGCTACCTAGTGCATCATGGGTACTGTGCCACTGCAACAGCCTTCGCCAGAGCCACAGAGACCATGATACAAGAGGACCAGACATCTATAAAGAACAGACAGAGTGAGTGAACAGAGAGAAAACATTTTCATTTGACTTGTTACACATATAACATATAGTGTTAAGTCATTTAACAGAACCAAAGAATGTTCTGGGCGTGGTGGTGTTTAGGATGTTGTTCTCCTAAACTATCTAAGATGTTACAACAGAATACAGTGTTTTCCCCTGGTGTATTGCAGGCGTGGTTTGCTAAGTCACTATAGTTTTAAGACTTTTTTAAAACGTTCAGAAACTTAGACATAGTCAAATTTGCAAATCTTTATTTAGGGCTCTTTGGAGTCTGTATTATAGCTTTTTTAAATTCTCAATTTTGCAATTCCATACATGGTTCTGTTGTCATAGAAACTATTAGGCTTTACAGGCTAAACAACTTTTCTTTTCTACTCCCTAGGATTAACAAGCAAACCTTTTTCATTTCCGCTATTGCTATCAGATATTAAATGGCATGAAAATGTCACTTTATGAGGTTTTTAACGTTAATATGAGTTCCCCCTGCCTGCCTACGGCCCCCCAGTGGCTAGAAATGGTGACAGGTTTAAACCAAGCCTTGGGTATCCTGCTGTGCCTTTTGAGAAAATGAAAGCTCAGATGGGCCGATCTGGATTACCTCCCCTTTCTCTGCTTTGCCCACCCAAAGAATTTTGCCCACCCATGGGAGAGAGACAACATGGCTTTCAAACATGCAAAGTGGCAGTTGGTCAAGGCCACACCCCTAGCTTCGATTTTGTCCCCCCCCCCCCTTGTCAAAAGCTACAGACTCAGAAATGGCACATACTAAGGAAAGCTCATTGTGGGACTGGCTCTAGTGGCTGTAATTGTGTACCAAGGCTGAATTTTGGGAAAGACACTTCCGATATGGTATTAGGAGACCACTTAGGTCTATATAAAAGTTTACCATGTAAAGTTTCCCATCATTGGAAACGAACAACGTCCAGAATGAGCTAGCAATAGCACCCTGTTTCTTTTGTCTAATAGAGATACAGAAGCTGGTGCTTGCGGGACGGGTGGGTGAAGCCATAGATGCTACTCAGCAGCTTTATCCCGGCCTGTTAGAACACAACCCCAACCTACTATTCATGTTGAAGTAAGTCGGATTGTTTTAAAGATTAAGATCGAATTCAGGACAAAAGAAGCTGGACTGTGTGTGTGTGTGTGTGTGTGTGTGTGTGTGTGTGTGTTTGTGTGTTTGTGTGTGTACTGTATATACACTGGCTTTATCAGGATACTAAGCATCATGATAAAGTTCTCTTGGCCTTTGGAATTAAAATTACCCCCCATCATCACATACCCTTCACCATACCTAGAGATAGGCATTGCGTTATTTCAGTTAGCCTAATAGCTGGTTTGATTTGCATTGAGAGATGATCTTATGGAAAGTTCCCCATGCCTATCTCTATGTGTGGTGAATGGTATGTCATGATTGGGGGGCTATTTTAACTCCAAAGCCAAGGGAACTTTATCAGGATGCATAGTATGCTGGATCCATGAAATAACTGGCCTTCAAAAATAAAAATGTGCCTGCCTCTATGGGAATTTAACATAGGGGTGTGTATATTTAAGAAAATGTGTGTACTGTAAAGGTTGGAATTTTCTAAATATTTAGAATCAAGACATTAAAAGATGTTTTTTTATTCCTCTTTTTAATCAACTTTAGCAGGGGTGTACACATTTTTATTTATATACCGTCCAGCAGTGATTGTTTACCGTCACTAATGCTGCTGTGGATGTAAAATGCCAAGAAACATGTTTCCTTTTCCTTAAAAGCGTTGATTTCCAGTAACACCAGTAAGTTGCATTATAGGTGTCGTCAGTTTGTGGAGATGGTGAACGGTACAGACAGCGAGGTTCGCTGCTTGGCCATTCGCTCCCCCAAGTCCCAGGACAGCTACCCTGGCTCACCCAGCCTCAGCCCCCGCCACGGAGCCAGCAACACACACCTGCACACCGGAGGTACACTTTATTCATTATTTATTTAGAGTTAGCTTATGAGCTCCTTTTCCCCTGCCGTCCCTGAGCAGGCTAATACAAATGGCCTAATATGATGGAAGGATGGATGGATGATCCCAAACTGGGAAATTACTGTGTAACATTGGTATTAACTCAGTAACCAGTGTGCAAGTAGCATGTAGCAATATTGTAATGTGTGAGGTAATGAGAGAGTTATATCACACACAGTTGTGAATTCTTGCACCGTTTTATGGATGGCGACATCCAACCTCTTAGAGAAGGACAGGGTCATCCATGATACTACATACTTTAATACACTGTGTGGTACAGTCCAATAAAGTACATTACAAAAGTAGCAGATAAATGTAAAAACAATGATTTGATTTCCGGTGGAAGTCTTCAGTCTTTGTTTTTTTTCTCAAAGCTTGAAAAAATTAAGTACACAGTGAGAGGAAACACTGACAAGCTTTTTCTTATACGTATGGCAGCCTTTTCTGTCATGTTTCGCACACTTGCAGGTCTTAACAGATCTTGACTAAGTTATGTTATATTATGCTATATGTATGCATTTGAGTCTAACTAAGCCAGGGTGGAGTAGTGGTGGGTGGGGTTTGTGCTTTTATTCAGTTTTCTTTGCCTTCTGTGTAAGTCTTGTAATTGGTGGCTCTGACTAAGAAGACTGTTTGCCCAAACTTGTTGCAAATGCAGATGCACCCCCCACCCCCATGTTAAACATTAAACATGAGGCAAGCATCTGCAAAATGTCTATACTATCAAAATTATAAAAATAGGACTTTTGTTATTTGTGGCAATGGTGGAAGCTAATGGCCTTTCAGTCAGGTTTTTTTTGTGTCTGTTTGGAGAGAACCACAACTGTTTATTTTGGGAGATTTATGTGATTTTCCCGGTCACTGTAGGAGATGGGATAAGTGTCTGTGTTTTACGATAACTTCTACACACAGAAGCAGACAGCCCAACCTGCAGTAACGGAGTGACTCCCCCCAACAAGTCAAAGAGCCACAGTGGCACAGGCAGCAGCAGCATCAAATACCCCAGCGTGTCCTCCTCCGCCTCCTCTTCCACCTCCTCCTCCCCTTCCTCCGTCAACTACTCTGAGTCCAACTCCTCCGACTCCACGAAGAGCCAGCCACACAGCGCCAATAGCACCCAGGAAACCAGGTAAACTGTGCAAAAACAACGGATGTGTCCTTTTTATAAAAAAAAAGGCTCGTTTATTTAAATGATTTATTTAAAGTGGATATATATCATTTTTTGTTAATTCTTTGGACAAAGACGGTAGTGCTTCAACTACACTTATTGTTGTAATTGTCAGGGGTCTCATTTATAAAACTGTGCGTAGGATCCTTACTAAATGTGTAAGTTTCCCCAAAAGTCAAAAATGACGTACGCAAAAAAAATCTGATTTATAAAACCGTGTGAACGCACATCTGTAAGCAGTGTTACCTTTATAAATCACAGATTACCCACACGTGTGTGTACGTGAATCAGCTTCTTATCCCGCTCTGCACAAGCCCATTTTTAAACCATAAGTAGTCAATGCAAAGCGCCCCGTGAATGCTGATCAGTATGTTGACCCTAGCAGTTCTTCTTACGTTTGCATGATGAGTTTCGGAGAAAAAGCAAAAAACATTCAGGAATGGGACGTTTAGCAGTTGCTGCAAATCAAATTATAATTTTGGCTTGTTCTGGTACACTGTAGGGAAACCATCTTTAGACTAGCATCATTAATAATAGTGTCCAAAACGGCAGGCATTACGGCACTTGGGGACAGCTTCGATATACCAGACGTATAGGATAAGATTTAAATGTGCTGTATTTATATGGCGCTTTTCTAGTCCTAACGACTACTCAAAGCGCTTTTACATAGTACAGGAACAATTCACACACACTCATACACTGTGGCCGAGGCTGCCGTACAAGGTGCCACCTGCTCATCAGATAAACACTCACACACATTCGGGGGCAACTTGGGGTTCAGTGTCTTGCCCAAGGACACTTTGACATGGGACTGAAGGGCCAGGGATGGAACCACCAACCATCCGATTGGCAGGCAACCATTCTACCACTGAGCCCAGAACTATATACTATATCTAAACAAGCCTTAGTGAGAAAGTTGAAGATATAGGCCTAATATTTATAAAAAGCATTTAGCTGTCTGCCATTTCCCTCTGGAAACAGCCGGTTACCCCCAGAGTATTTGGATGGAACGGTTCTGGCGCGTTGACCTCTCTACTGGACCCAGTTCAGTACATAGATCCAAGAGCCCAGCTTTAGGGAATTTTTCATTGACCATGACATTTGTCATTGTCATGGTCCCTGAAGGCTCTTTCTCTCCTGATTATTCCATTTGGGTATAGTCCTGCAGTGTCAGCAGTACCATCATGCAGCATTATGTACGGGGGGGGGGTCACCGCAGTATTTAAATGTTTACAACAATTAGAGTGAGTGTTAACACCTTGCCAAAATATCCGCATCAACTAGTGGTATCCCCCACCCTGAGGTACACTTTGAAGATGAAAGAAAGTGTAAAAGGCAAACACACGTTTCTTCATACAGGTTTTGTCACAAACAGTATTAAAGTTCGGACCAATAACTGGGACATTAAGTGTAACGAGAGCTTAGCGGCTAAATTTTCAAACTTTGACATTCGATGATCTATGCAGAGTATTAAAGACAGATATTTAGGCTACACTGTGTTCTGCCGTTATCTAGTGCTAGGGTATTAGATGCTATACTGTATTCCATACAGTCGGGCCATCTTCTCCTCCTGCGCTCCGTAGCGAACAATGAGACGTGAGACAGCACTTATTAAATATTAAGAACACATTTAGACTCAAGATTTGAGTTGGATTTTACAATTGCTATGGAACAATTTTCACTCAGTACAAGCCCAAATAACAATGCTGGATTCAATCAATTAATGATAACGTGGATGATATGGAGTGAACAAATGTGTGTGAGGCATCAATATTTTAAAATATTACAAGCGACCATTATTCCCACATTTCCTTTGTGCAGTCAGACATCAGTTCACCTCCTCACCATCAGCGTCCCCTATTCCCCCTATAGTGTCTCCAAAATATGCGCTCTCATGAGTCAGAGTTTGCGTGGAGGACCGCTAGGGTAGATATCGATAGGTAACGAGACACCAAACTTTGGTTTGATTCGATTCACGATTATTGTCCCACGATTCGATACACCCCTCGATTCTGTTTTTTGTGCGGGGGGCTTGTAACATTTTCTCTCCCTCGTGGCATCGTTTTGTCATTGATTACATGCCAGTTTGCAACACAGTACAACAGTTACCTGATTTATTGATATTGATAGATTTCAATGTTGATCGATCCACCACCAAAGATTCTATTGTACCTTAAAATAATGTTTCCAAAATCATTTCAGTGGTTCATTAACTCGTTGGAATGAGACAAAAGAATAATTGTAACAATTCCCCTCCCAAGCTGTAGGGGGAACGAAGAGGAAAAGTATTTTGGTGCCTACTGTAAAGGGCTGCTTGACAAGTAGCTAATGTAATTCTTGGTGGGTAACGTAAGATTACGACACATTATTTTTAGGAGGATTGTTTTGACTACGGTTAACAACTCTAGGCAAACAAACAAATTCATCAGTAATGTTAACTGTATAGATAGACGACTAATCTAATGGTAATTTGGCTAGCTAGCCCACCTCTGTCTTCTGCCTCAGTCTCCTGGCGCTGCGAGGCTTCACTCTCAGGGATGAGAGCTGACAACAGCCCCGGGGACACATCCATTCCACAGTCAGCCCCCGGCCAGCTAGCAACCACTCACTATCATTACAGCCCCGGCCAGGGGACACATCCACAGTCAGCCCCCAGCCAGCTAGCAACAACTCACTATCATTACAGCCCCGGCCAGGGGACACATCCACAGTCATCCCCCAGCCAGCTAGCAACCACTCACTATCATTACAGCCCCGGCCAGGGGACACATCCACAGTCAGCCCCCAGCCAGCTAGCATTACAGCCCCGGCCAGGGGACACATCCACAGTCAGCCCCCAGCCAGCTAGCATTACAGCCCCCGCTAGGGTACACATCCACAATCTACCCCCAACCAGCTAACAGCCATCCCGGTCAGCACTTAACTCCGATGCTAAGGACGCTAACGCTAGTTTACTGAACCATCGGGGAACAGACCCAGGCACCCAAGTCAAACAGCGGCCACTCGTAACGTTACAACTCTGTTAGTGTTACCAGTGCCCCCTCTTTCACTTTTAGCCGTCTGTACAGTTAGCTAAATTTCACAGATAAAACAGGAATAAGGCATCAAAAGGACTAGTAGTAAGTTAAAAATGTGGTAGCACTAGATCTGGACGAGAAGGATAACTCTGGGAGTTGGAAGGGGTGTTTGTTGCGATTTTGCCTTCTCCCACCGATTTTGGTTTTATTTTTCATATCATTACAGCCCTAAGGGCCGCACATTCTCCCACACCTCACAACCTTGGCATGGTAAAGTGGCGTTCGCACATTTTCAGCCCCATTTTGTGCATGTACCACGTTTAAAAACGAGACCCCTGTTCTTTATGGTAATGTATTACAGCGTTGACGTTACTTGAACAGAAAATATTCAATAGATATTATTAATTTGCAATAACATAATACGTTACAGATGCATCGTTTTGCGTTCATGTTGCATACGGTAACTTGGCCTACGTTGGAAATATCACAAGCTAATGATAAAAACCAACGGGTTGGTTTTGTCAAAACCAGACACTACATGTGTTAATAGAAATTTTACACACAGTCTGATGAAGCAGATTAGTTTGTTAGTGTTAAACTATTCATAATTAACTTAAATTCTGTTGCTTTTTAGTCATGGATATTTAATAGGGCTGTAACAAATGTTATAGTAAAATACTTAATGTTTAAAATCTTTTTTTCTGGGTCTATAAGGGTCATATATAGGATTTGTTTCTTAGCATGATGTACATGTAACAACATTTTCATGACATGAAGCAACAGGGTAGCAACTGGAAAGGACAATTCTGTTTTACCTTTTATCTATAAAGGCAACTGGGCCAGAGACTTTAAAACACCAATCTCCTAGCATAAAATATTAACATTATGTCCATATTATTCTTTCATCCTTTGAGTTAAGTTTAACGTGTGTGTGTGTGTGTGTGTGTGTGTGTGTGTGTGTGTGTGTGTGTGTGTGTGTGTGTGTGTGTGTGTGTGTGTGTGTGTGTGTGTGTATAGTGACAGTGAGATGGAGATTGAAGCAGAGCACTATACAAACGGGGTTGTTGAGGGCTCCTCAGCGCGGATCATGAATGGCACATACAAACACGAAGAGATCCTTCAGCCAGACGACAACAGTATTGGCAATGGGGTCACAGGTACACACACACTAAACTTTGCATGCTCCAGTTAGCAGCACATAAGCTACATCATGTATTTTTCTTTCTTTTTTGCTTTTGTTGAACCTTTTCTTTCCTTTGTGTGATTCATTGTTTTGTGATTTTTTCTTTTTTGTATACCTTGCCGTTTGCTTTTTTTCCCCCTTTTCTCTTATATAGTTTTTTTTACATTTAACTTCCAGCATGATGTTTCTATCTGTCTCCCAATAACTGTGTGTTTGTTGTCAGCAGATGAGGGTTGTAGTAATGGTAGACAGCTCTGTGGAGGCAACCAGGCAGCCACAGAGAGGATGATCCATTTTGGAAGGGAGCTGCAGGCGCTAAATGAACAGCTGTGCCGGGAGTATGGCAAAAATGCCACACACAAGAAGATGTTACAGGTACACACAAACACAAACACACACACACACACACATACACACATCTGCACGTG
Organism: Etheostoma cragini; assembly: GCF_013103735.1. NCBI lineage: Eukaryota > Metazoa > Chordata > Actinopteri > Perciformes > Percidae > Etheostoma > Etheostoma cragini. The sequence continues at coordinate 22,566,164 of NC_048414.1, forward strand.
CATACACTTACAAACTGTTTGATTTAGAATGTGCTGTAATGAACTAGATAAGAGTCCCAACTGTAACAACTAGTAGGTCGGTACGGTGGTGTACAGGAGAAAGCTGTAATGACTCTATACTGTAGTTATGTCCTCTGATTCATAAGCAGCCACTTCTCCACGCCGATCACGAAGCAATCCTTCTCATCTCCACTCTACAACACATCTCTCTCTCTCTCTCTCTCTCTCTTTCTCTCTCCCCCTGTGTGTGTGTGTGTGTGTCACTCTGTCTTCCCATCCGTCGGTCCTTCTCTTCTGGTGCCTGATCGCTAGACACAGCTAAGAAGTCAAGACAGCCAAAATCACCATAAACCTGGTTTTATTTTGTAAAGTATCCGGCTGCACTGTGGCCTACCTTTATGTGATTACCTGAGACCCCGAACAATTGCTGCAGCGTGCGGTCTAGCACGGCCCGATCATGTCCCGGCCCGACCGCTCCGCTCCTGATTGCAGTTGTTGTGCACAGACAGATTGGATAACATGGACGGCAAAATAAAAATGGCTCTGCTTTACGGCACTTCATGGCTATTCGCGGCACATCCGCATGCTGTATGTTTTTGCTGTTGAAGAGATAGTTTTCTGATTCAAATCCAGCTCTGTGTCATGTCAATGTGGGCTGTGTGTGCACATGAACAGTGTGTGGCTTCCCAGCTGAGCAGAGATGGGGAGGTCTGCCGATGTGAAACGTGTTGCAGAGGGTGTCTGCTGAGATCCGCCTGGTCTTGGCACACCTCGGCTGCTGGAAAGCTCTGTGCACTGGGTGTTGTGTTGGCATATCTTAAGTTTGGATTTTTATACATTTTACTTTAATATATTTGGATGTTCCTCTGTTCTGTTGTGACAATGAAACAAATTATTATTATGTTATTTTAGTGATAACTCTATATACATACTCTCTAAATAACCAATGTTAGAGAAATCCGTTTATGTTTTGTCACGCGTTTCTGGACATATACAGTGGGTACGGAAAGTATTCAGACCCCTTTAAATTTTTCACTCTTTGTTTCATTGCAGCCTTTTTCCAA
>NC_048414.1:22567327-22599229 GCF_013103735.1 Etheostoma cragini
AATGGCTGCAATGAAACAAAGAGTGAAAAATTTAAAGGGGTCTGAATACTTTCCGTACCCACTGTATATATTTTTAAAATATATATCTCCTGACATATCAGTATAGGCCTAAAAAATCCTTTATCAGTCGGGCTCTAATGTGTAAGTAGAAATGACAGACGGCAAGGCCAAACAAAATGTGATATGATTAGTTCAGAACAAAGCTAGCTAGACTATCGGTCCAATCCGAATTTTCTCTTGCATGACTAAAACAACTTTTGAACGTTCAAGATCCACCAAAACAAGTTCTGAGGCTATTTTCTAGCGGCTCTGTCTGGCGCTTAGCGCCACCCAAGACGATTGTTACTGGTTTGAAGAAATCCCAATAAACCAAGTATGTTTTTCTCCAAGCCTGGAATGATGTGTGGACTAGCCAGACCTTCCTTTGCCCTCAGAAATATATGGATTCGTGTAGTAAAGGTATACTTAGGACATAATGACACATTATAAGCTAGGAAGCTGCAGAATGTATTCATATTTGTTTCTTTGTCTCCGTAGGATGCATTCAGCCTGCTAGCGTACTCGGACCCGTGGAACTGCCCCGTGGGCCAGCAGTTAGACCCTACACAGAGAGAATCACTCTGCTCCGCACTCAACAGCGCCATACTTGGTAAAGAGCAAACACAGACACATGTGTGTTACACCGATACATACGTATTCAAACTATTAGTGCAGTTTTTTTTTACTGTAACATGATGACATTGTAACAGCCATGTGGCAAAAAGAAAGCAACCGCTTGACGTTGTCCCTACCTGAGATATTGAGTCTTTCATACCCAGCACACACAATTGGATGCATTGTGACTCATGCGTTGCAAACCCGGCTTCCTATGTTTTTTTTCTGCTCCAGAGTCTCAAAATCTGCCTAAGCAGCCTCCACTGATGTTAGCGCTCGGCCAAGCCACAGAGTGTGTTCAACTCATGGCCCGAGTCCGGTCTGGTTCCTGCTCCTTTGCCAGAGTAGACAACTTTTTGCACTAGCCCAGGTCCAGGTTAGTAAGTTTAAGTTTAAGACAGCTGGAACACACCGTAGCGCAGCTATATGTATGTCTGCGCCCATGTTAGCCAATCTGTCCGGTCCCACGAGGCGCATATCGTCCACGTAGGCCTGCGCAATGCAGTAATAGTTTTTGCGTCTCCTCGGTTTCTTGGCCAAAACGTGAGCATAGGTGTCAAGCAAGGCAGGTAACCACATACCGAAAGACCACAGTCCACCTGGATATTTTACCAAAATAAGCACGGTTAAAAAAAAATGTTGGGCTCTCTGGACTTCTCACATTGAGACACGCGATCAGGCACACTGAGAGAGAGTACAACAGATGGACATTTTCTACTTTATGCGCCACTTACGCGTGCGGTGTGTTCCAGCTGTAAGACATGACTACAAGGCAATGGTCAATTCTTGTTTCTGACTCAACTCTTTTATTTGACAGTTAATCATAGCTGTAAATTAGTGCTCATTAATTCCATTGTATCTCAGCCTAGATCGTATTTAAACTTATGGCCGTTCTGACTATGGGTCATGCTAACTTTGCATGATTTAAAACAACATTTCATGGCACACACTTTTTAGGATTTTCCAGTTCGACCTACATTTTACACAAATCCTTTCAAACATTCAACCGTCCAACTGCAAGTAAACTCAGAATTTAGCTCCTCGGATTAGCTATTGTAGCTAACTGCAGAAGTGCTCCAGACTAATCGTGGACATTGGTTGCACTGGTGCTCCTAGATTTTTCATATAGGTGGACCAGCCCACAATTTAGGTGCACCCAAAACCTTTTACATTGCATTTGTTTTACGCGTTAACTTTTTTTTTGCAGTCTTTATACACGTTGGTCATCCCTTAACACATTACCTAAAGGATTGTAAACGGTAATAAGTGCAGATAAATGTCTTTTCTTTATTTAAATCACAGCACAAACAAGAAATTGCAATTGTATTAATTAAAAATATACTGAAAACATTATGAGGATATGGGACTAAAATGTAGCTTTTCTTTGGCTATATTATAAGTAGTGTTGAAAAAAATATTGTGTCTAACTCTAACTCATCAGGCACGTCACACAACATGTTGATAACCCTTTTCTTTTTTAATGTTTCAATTCGGAACGTTGAGGATCCAACCGCTAAAGCACTGTTCCTAGCCATCTTTGCATAAATGCAGTAGATAATGTCAACCTTTTTATTATATCTGAGCAACGGAAATAGAACAATCCATTCTTTTGTTGAAGGCTTGTATTTTGGCCTTTTTGAAAGTAGGCTCAGGCTAGGAGTCAGATGAGGCCATCTCCACTGAGATCCGGGCACAGGGGAGACGGTTACCTTCGCCAATGATGTGTGTCTGGCCATGTGTTCACAGCCTCATGCATGTTAACAAACCAGTGTGCATTCATAGCTTGGTTTGCCCCAAAGTGGATCGCTTTGAAGTTAGCTAAAATAATTAATCCGGACAGCTGTGTTTTTCTTCAGTCAGACTTTGAGACAAGCGTTTGAAAAGATTTATGCAAATTGTAAGGTTTTTTTCTGAGCGCTTTAGAAGGTTTGTGGTGCTTTCTCTGATAGATACTGTTTTTCCAGGTTCACGTTTCATGAATCTCAGTGGCGAGTGCAAACGTTAACATAACCCATAGGAAAAATGGCGACAATTAGGAAAATAAGATCCAGGTTGAAATAATATCAGAATTTACTGTTTACTAAGCCATGTTACATTTGTCATGTTGGCATCCCGTATCAAAGCATATGGAATATAATGAAAATACTGTTTGGCTGCAGGGTGTACGCAACATGAACCACCTAAATCTCCATCCGTTATTTTCCTACATTGGAACACATCATTGTGAATTACATGCATGACATAAAAAAATATTTGAATAACATACACTGGTCATACAGTATATGAATTAAAAGACAGGGCAATTTTTATTACAAAATAAAAATACCCAAATCACCAAATCAGTGCTGTACTCGTGCTACGATCCTTTATTTTCCTTGCTTAGATGATTACCCGTCTCTCCACAGGTTAATGTTAAAGTAGCACTGAGAGAAGAAGGCATGTCCAGCAGGTAGTTGTCGTGGCAACGGGGGAAAGAGCATGCGTGTGATTGGGGTGTTTGGCTGTCCGTCATACCGAGCCAGCTGCAAAGATAGAGGAACAGAGGAGAGCGGGAGAGACGAAAGCTTCCTTTTAATTTAGTATTATCAAATAAAGAAATGTGTGACACTATTTAAAGATAATTAATTATTATTCTGTTTATCTAGCCATTTTATAGTTCTTTTTTTGTCAGTTTGTTGTGCTCATCCTGGACAAAACAAATTGTAAATTCCCTTTTTATTTTTTCTTCTGTTTTAATGGGTGGATTTTTATTACCTTTGTTCAGTACTTTACACACATTGTTGTTGTTCACCATATCACAGACCACAATACCCCCCCCACATCTGGCTACCACAGTAACCTCCACAACTGTAGGTCAACTTAACAAAACCTGAGGTATATTAACATCATCTTTGATAAGATACAGAAGACAGACAGACTGTTAGCCCTTTATCCTTCTAAAATACTACAAAGTGCGTTCATTACTGAAATACATTCAGCGAACGACTGCTCGCATGAAAAACACCATTGATTGTGTGGAGCGGATGATTAGCTCTGGTAATGGCTGATGCCGTTCAGTAGTTAACATTGCCGCTGATGTAAAATAGAAAATGGACAAAAAATATTCTTATTACAAGCTTGGAAATAACAATGGAGTTGTGTGTCACAGTTTTGGAATCCCCTTAGAGCAAAATACTTTGCATGAACAGGTTAACAACATCCTGAACAAAGCATCACCTGTGTAATAAAATAGAATCGAAGGGCCTCAGAACTGCCAGTAACTAGGTGGAGAGGGTGATGACAAGGGTTACAATTGGAATATTGAGGTGTTGGGGGTCTTAATTTTACTGGAACAACCACAGCTCCGACCAATCAGTGATGTGGTTGCATGGGGCAGAGCTCAGCACCAGCTGCAGGTAAAACACATGCTCTCAAATCCCAACATAACACTATTATCCTGGTTTGCCTTGATACCAGCATAAAGAAAATCACTCTCAAAGGCAGACTAACAAGCACAGGGTATGGCTGGCTAAAAGTCAAGTAGCCCCTGGGGATTTTTCATTTATTTATATATTTTTTATTTTTTTGCCTGACCTGCTCTGGTGCATGTGCTGTCGCAAGTGGAATTTTAAATAAAGCGGTAAAATAATTTGCCCAACAAGAAGGTTTTTAAGTCTTGGGTGTTAATCGTGTGATAATTAAGTTACAGTCAAACAGTTTCTCACTGTTAATTTCATTCTGGGCATTTAATACAAAACCCTCTCAAAGGTTGTTAAAACCACCTGAGTGAGTTAAGGGAAAAAAGCTTCTTCTTTTTTTCACTCTCCATTTTCCTAACACCCATAAACTTGAATTGATTGTGTTTGTCCCAGAGAGCCTCCCAGTATGTACAGTAACTAACTAAAAAATGTAAAAGAAGGACATTTCTTTATTGTTTAGGTTTGCTGCTGGCCACCATGAGATTTAATAACATGTTAACCTGTTTTGGAGTCAGATCAGTAGTAAAAAACAAACAAAACAATTACCACTAATAGCTACCAACAGCATGACATTACAGCTACCACTCCTCCCTATCAGCTACTTTTGTATGGAGTCCCATAGTGTTTGACAGTAAGTGAATAAATTGGACATTGTGAAATCTCATGAATGAATATAGTAAAATGTTTAATTGAGCCAATAAATCTGAAAAATCTAATTTCACATGCTTTTCATGTTCAAAAGTCTGCCATCACCAGTGCCCACCCCTTTCAACCAATCACGTCTCCAGCTTCTCTTCGCAGGCTCAAAAACTACCAAAATTTAGCCAGCTATTGCATATTAGCTAGTTGCTAACTTACTAGCTAGTTAGACATTTTTACTCAACCAACTGCTCCTAAACACAGTAACCTGTGGCCAGTAACCACGTTTTCCTTTTATTTAGCTTGACAAGGCTAAATTAATAAAGCTAAGTCTAAGTCTAGTCTAAGTCTAAGGCTACATATGCTACCTACCTAGCCAGCTAACTAGCTAGGCTGGCTTGCAGGCTTAGATGTATGAGTCAGCATCAAAGTGAAAACCAAGTGTTAGCGGCAGTAGCTTATATCTGCTGGTTAATTCAGAGTTACTCAGGCAGTGTGTGATTCTGGAAATTTTCCTGGGCCTGAGTTGAGTTTTGATCATTTCTTAAATTATTTCATAGTTTTTTGGCTCTTTTATTTCTGTTCATGAGATTAATCATTTGATAATGTCTTGTTCATTTTGACAGTGTATCTTCATCATCTTGATCAGCTTTCTGTCTCTGTATCTAAACAGGTGATTGTTCATTGCAAAATCACAAACTAGACTCCACTTCACCCCAGGTTCAATCCAATAATTGGATTTTGATTACAAACTTGTTTTCTCCCATCCCTTCACTGTATTTCAAACATTTTAACTCTTGTTTTTACACCAGGTTTTCTACCATATAGCACTGAGTTAATGATGTCTGACTGTGGAAATCTGTCACTTTGACTGCTTTGTTGTGACCTGGTAAATGGCTTGTGGATCCACCCTGATGTGTACATTTCCATTTATTAGAGAATTTCAGTCTATGGTAGAGAAATATGGAATAATAATGCTACAGGGTATGTGGTCAAACCTTGTACCAAGCTTTTTTTAAAGACCTTCTGCTATAATAGGAACTATTCTAATAACCACACATACAGCACACACTCCTGACATCTGCTTCTACAGCTGAAGGACATCTCTTACACATACACACACACACATACACACATACACACAAACTCACACTTGTAAGTTGCATACCTGTAGGGAACAAGTCTCCCAGCTGTCCTTTGTGTGTGAGCCTGGGCTGCGCCTCAGCACTGTTACCACGCACCCTTTCTCTTATCCCTGCATAGACATAGCCACTGATGTGATCAGTGATTGTTTTAAGGAAAGAAGGGATGTGAACAGTTTTTGAAATGGGCCCAAGGCCTTTAAAGCCACATGGACTTCTTCAGGAGAGGCCGGATGAATGGATTTAGGCATCGCTGACAAGCTGTGCGCACTTCTATCATGATTTTAATTTCACATTTTGACTTTTGAGTTTTAGCAAAAAATAAAACAAAAAAAACAATTGTGAAATGAGTTACCCTCTACTTAGCATGACTTTTAAAACCTTTAAAACAATATAAAAAAAGGAAAAATGATAATTGAAAAAAAGACCTATGTACTGGAAACATGTTAAAAAAGAAAAATTGTATTCTGTTTAATTTTGACAGAATTATTTTTATTAAAATACATCCATAAGCATTTCATTGATCTCTTGTTTTTATTTGGGTGCTTTTTTTCCTTCTTTGGAAATATGTGGAAACAAGGCATAGAAGTAGCAGGTCACAACAAACATTGGCACATATTAATGTGGATGCATAGACTTAAGCACATACTGGTTTGGATGAGGTTGAAGTTTTGGAAGAGCTCCATGACTCATTATAGTTTTTGGACAGCAGAGGGCAGAAGAAGGTTAGGGAATACATAACCATCACAGCTCGGATCAGCAGCCTTGGATGAGAAAGGTCCTCTTTAGAAAGCATCTCCTGGTCACTGCGTTTGCTAAGTTTACACATTTACACACAAGCTGTTTCTTATATCCCACACATAAAACTACACACATTCAAAATGTGCAACTTTCATCTTACAGTTAATGGTTTAATCACATTTTTGATCAAAAGGACAAATTGTACATTCATATCTTAAACAGAGTTGTAGTATAATTCCCAGTTTTACAAAAGCACTAATCTGAAACATGGAAAGTATACTTTGAAGGCATAAAGGGAAGGAATTATGATAAATACTTACTGTGTATGTTTTGTGTGTGTGTGTGTGACCAACTCTGCCAAAAGCCAAGATGTACTGCTTTCAAGACTTATTTGACAAATTGCTCTGGGAAGCATGGAGCTTAGAGGTTGAAGAAGAATAAAGAAGCCCAGGAAGAAGGTCAGGGAAACTTAACTGCAAATTGCATTCATTCATTCTTTTGTGTACATGGTAAATAAGACTGGAGAGATTGCACTTCCTTGCGGAACAAAAATGTCATGTTTACCTTGAAGGGACAAAGCCCATAAAAGACAGAAGACGTTAACACCCAAAACTGTAAATGGACTGTTCTAATATAGTGCTAGTCTTAACTACTGAGCCCAAACTATGATCTTTAAACCTAAAGCTAACCAGGCTGTTATTGTGCCTAGCAAACCTTAACCATTGCAGTGCCACACAGTAAAATGCATTTCTTTTTCAACAGTGATTTGTAGCTGTTTTGGAAGCCAGACAAACAATGTAGTCCAATCGATAAAGATGTGACATCTGAATTCTATGTGTCGTTAGAGTATTGGAGGACTCCATCTGATGATAATTAACTTCCAGCTGAAGTTTGTTGGCTGTCATGTATTTAATTTAATTGTGGTACAGCAGATCAGCCTAGAGCTGTGACCCAAAAGACAACATACAAGTCTTCCCATTCTATCCTAACCACATGGTCATTATTAATCAGAAATATTGGATTTTACCAGTAAGCTGTTCAGTTTTATAAAATTTTCTGTAAATACATCTAAAACTATATTTAAATATATCCCTACATCGTTAACCGCATTTCAAGCCTGTCAAGAAGTATTTCTCTTTTAAAATAATTTGCTCTGAATTAAAAGGCTGTTGCTAAGAGCAGCAGTGCACACTTACTGACATCCCACACCAGAGTCTTGGATTCCTATCCTGAAGCTGATTTGGTGTTCCAGCTGTCATTGACAACTTTATCTAATTTTTCTTTTCTAACACTTGCCAGTCTGTAACTGAGCAAACGGAGCTGTCAGTGACAGTTAGAAAAACAGTCAACTATCAACTATCATAATATCAACATTCCCCACAAATGAAAAAGGCAATGCTATTAATATAGCATCTTTTATTATGAGTTAACTAAATGAGTTTCACATTAAAATGGAAACAATAACGACAATAATGTCATCAACAATGTCTTGATCTTGTTTCTAAGATGAAAAATTGTAATTTAATATTAAACCACTCATTTACAGCCTGGAGAGGGTTCTAAATCTGAAAAAATTCAGTAAAGTAATTGAATGGGTTTTTCACTGGACCTTAGGCTATTTGGATAACAAGGAGACATGCATGTATTTTCTTAAAGGTGTACAAGGCTGTGTGTCCTTCCAATCATTGTGAATAGAAACATGTAAACAAGTGTAATTTGCTGTGTTGGTTTATTCAACCTCTTCGACCCCACTGACCTGCAACCAAACCCAAAAATGTAAATAACATTTGGCTTCAGGTATGATATTATATACAATATAGAATTTTATACAAAACATCTAATGAAGAGTTGGAACAAGCTGATACATAATACAAACGTGTAAATATATATATATATATATATATACATATATAAACATATGTGTGTATGTAAATATATATGTATATATATGTTAAAATACATATGAGTAGATATGTATATATATATGCTTATATATATATGTGTGTGTATATATATGTACATGTATATACATGTATATATGTATTATGTATATATGTATGTATCTATATGTATATATATATATACATATGTGTATATATATATATGTATATATGTGATAGGGATATAGCCTGTCAGACAGTGTGAATGAAATTTTTTCAATCTAGAAACGACTTAAGGGGAAACAAAAGGCCAAAAGTGGATGTTGAGTGGTAGAGCGGTCCACCTGCCAATCGAAAGGTTGGTGGTTCGATCCCTGGCCCTGCAGTCCCATATTGAAGTGTCGAGACACTGAACCCTGAGTTGCCCTTTGATGCTGTGCCATCGTAGTGTAAATGTGTGTGAGTGTTCATCTAATGAGCAGGTGGCAGCCTCGACCACAGTTTTTGAATGTGTGTGTGTGTGAATGGTTCCTGTACTATGTAAAAGCTCTTTTGAGTAGCCGTTGCGACTGGAAAAGTGCTATATAAATACAGTCCATTTACATTTACAGTCCAATTATAAAACAAGCAATGAAAAAGTGATTAAAGGCCCCGGACCATTTTGACTGTGAACACCAGAGTGAACACCGGCAGTCCAATTCCCATTTAAGAGACACAGAAAAACATGCCGTACAAATACATGTTGTCCAGAGGTTAGTGGTTCAAACATTTGCTTGAAATGTTTTCCTGGAAGTATTGTTAAAATCCCTTTTCTTGTGCAGACGGAGAGCAGAGCCTGTAATTATGCATGAGGTGAGAGTGGTGGGCTGTCTCTGTTAGCGTTTCAGCCAATGAATTTCCCTCATCATATAATACAACCTCGAGGCCCGTTGACATCCTCGCAGCGCCGCGAGACCTCTGGCCTTCACAATTGGGATGAAACATTCAGCTTGGTTGCTATGGTACACGTAAGTCACCATGACAACCTGCAACAGCATTCTCAGAGGGGGGTCTAAATAACAAAACACCTACTCTTTTTGCCCAATCGCTGTGATGCATATTCACAGTCACATGCTAGTCATTAGGGACATGTTTTATTAGTCTGCCCACCCATCTATCTATCCATCTATCTATCTATCCATCTATCCATCTATCGTTTCATCCTTCTATCCTTTTGGCTTGACTAAATAGTAATTACTCTGAGGCCAGTTGAAGGATGCAGCCCCCGCCTGCTCTCAGCTAGATTGTAATGGTTTCATAAGCGCTGCTGATTGAATTGATTGCCACAGTTGGAGTCTGGCTGAGATGTACAATGGGGTGGAATATGCAGAGCGTAGAACATTAATCAGCTCACACGAACAGGCTAGCCGCTTTCATTTTATTTCAGGTACAGTTGAAAATGTATACAGTACAAGTCATAAGCAAAGAGAGAGACAATATTCTTTTTTTTTCCTCCATTGGATTCGACGTATGTCTTGCGTTGCCTCGCAGTTCTGTCGTTTATTCGTCTGGTGTCACAACTTTACCAGGAGATGTGCAGTTATGTATTCTCTGTACACAATAACATACAGCAACAAAGACAAACGTTGAGAACCTACCTTATAGCAGGGTACAGGGTTTACAGTGCTTACTTTTTCAAGAACATAATGTCCAACAACAACAAACAGATGCAGATTTGAGGGTCGACCTGCAAGACCATGGGTCAAGATTAAATTGGAAATGGACATTTTTCAGATTACCTTTGTTTCTTAAAAGTTATAAACCTTGAGATTTTCATCATATCAAACCTAAACAATATTTATGACCGGCATGCATTCTGGTATAGCCATTAAATGTACAGGTGCGCTGAGTATAATTGTAAGCTGCAGCCATGTGGTAACTAATTTAAAGAGGAACAGCAAAGGGTGGAGGAGAGGAAGGACGTGCAGGCGTGACTCACTGAGGTAGACTGTGAATTGTTGTCAAGAACATGAATGTACAACAACAAAATCACTAGTCTTCCACAACGTGTCCCACCGTTCTGACAGGGCTGAGAGACAAAGTGCTGCCTCCTGATTATCTGCCAACAGCAGCCCTGTAAGTCAGATGAGGTGTGACATCAAATATTGAGGATTTTCCTGATTAAAAAAGGATTTATTTTCCCTTTAATGTCGGAATCAACAGTAAAGTCAGTTGCTGTACATTGCTATTAATGGTGTCAAATGAAATGTAATTCATTAATCAACAATCCCATATCTAAAGAGAGAAGATACTTACTTAAGTCTGGTCACATGAACACATTATACAAGCAATGACACAACACATTACACACCGTAAAATGTAACCAACGTAAATGTGTTTGTTTTGTGATTCATTACCTCATTCACTGACACGTCACACATGAAGAAGACTCAACATCGAAGGACATTTAGACACTTTGGGTTTGTGTGTTGATGCAAACGGGAGCGCGAGGAAACAACATACAGTGAGAGAGACAAAGCAACCATGATGACTTTGATTAACACATTCTCATGAACCGTAATAATGCACCAATAAGTACAGTGCAAAAACACACACACACACACACACACACACACACACACACACACACACACACACACACACACACACACACACACACACACACACACAGACTCACACTTAAGTAAGTGTCTTACCTGCAGGGACCAAGTCTCCCAGCTGTCCTTTGTGTGTGTGTGTGTCCTTTGTCACTGTGGTTATTTTATTGGTTATAATTTGGGCTAGAGTGCAGAGAGAGATCTCACACACGCACAAAGCGGAGCACAAGGTTGTGACAGAGTCACAGGCTGTTTTAATAACAGAAGAGGAAAAGGACATGTTTAATCTCCTGGTATTGGTTTTCCAAAGCACTGCCAATATTGAGGGATCTCTGCAGGAAAAGGAGGAGGAGGGTAGAGGAGTGGGTAATGCAAAAGATAAGGCAAGGAAAAAGGAGAGTGGCGGAGAAGGGAAGAGAAACAGTAGAGGAAAGAAGTGGTTAAGGGAAGGAAAAGGGAGGAGAAAAGACATGGAAAAACTGAAGAGAGACGAAAAAGAAAACAAAGAGAAGGAATAGGGGAAGGAAATGAGAGGAGAGGAGAGCAAACAAAAGAAAAATGCAAGGAAAGCAAAGGTCAGAAGAGGAGAGGATAGGAAGGAAAAGGAAGAAAAAGGGTAAATCAAAGGAAACAAGGGATCATTTGAGGAAAAGAAAGGACGTTGAAGAAAACAGGTGAAGATGAGGAAAGGAAATTAAAGAAAAAGATGAGGGGAGTGGAGAGCAAAAGGAAAAAAAAACAAAGTGCAAAAGAGTAGGAATACATCAGCGGGATAACTGAAATCATGTTCAGCAGTTGTCCATTATTCAAGTCAAACATCACAACACTATTTGTGGGTGCAGGTTGTGTTGTGAATGACAAATATCCTGTAAATGAATGATAATGGCTTGTTTAGCTGAAGCCCACCTACAGCGTCTCTGCTCCATCCTATTTCCTGTTAATATCGCTGGCTTCAGCCTCGCTGACCTCTCCGCCATTCTTCTATTTCTATTAATCTTTAATGGTGGGTAAACGGCCCAGCGCCACACGCTGACCGACACGGCTTTCCCACCTCATTATTGTCCTGCAGGAGAAAAGACACAAATCACTTATTTATCTGAAATGTATTGAGGATGTGGACTTTCTGTGATGCTTGTAATGTTTCTCCATCATCTGTTCTATCTTCGCTGCTGTTTCTCTCTTTTTTTTTTACCTTGTCTTACACAAACACACACACACACACACACACACACACACACACACACACACACACACACACACACGCGCATACACACAAACTCACTGGTGCCCTGCTTGCTGATCTCAACAAAAGTCTGTGACACTGTGACATTTGGAAGTAGATGAAATGACCGGCAGGGTTGGGGAGTGCTGCACTCTATGTTTTACTGATGGAGACAAGAGCTCTTAACTCCTGAAAATAACATATACACACAAACACACACACACACACACACACACACAAACAGACACACACACACACACTACTTTGCAGCCTCAATACTGCCTATTCAATCTCGGAAGCCTATTAAAACGTAACTCTTGCCAACATGCAACCTAGGCTCTTTTTGTGAACATACCTGAGATAAACTTTCATTTAAAAGCACATATAGGACGGAAGCGCCACTTTTAAGATTTATCGTATTCTCGTTTTCGGTCGAATGGCCTTTTGAATGGGAGTGCTAGGGGCATTTCTATGATAGCATCATATAACACAATAAGAAGGTTTGACATTACATAAGACTTTGCTCAGAGTATCACCAGGTGCTCTCTACATTATCATTGGGGACATAGTTTGTGTACACAGAGTTCACTAAAAAGAAAGGTTTTAACAACTCAGCTGTTGTTGTTTTTGATCACAGCCTTCTTGCCAGTCAAAAAGTGTCGATCTCTGAATGCGGACTCCATCGGAGGAAATGTCATTCTTATATGAGGAACATCAAATTATCTGTGCATTTATATGGAACTAAGCTTTAGGACCTTTCCATCTTCACTATCCTCCCTCGAGTAGATGGACGGCAACCGGAAAAAACAACAGCGAAGTGAGTTGCTTAAACCTTTCTTTTTAGTTAACTCTGTGTACACAAACAACGTTGTCAATGCTGAGTTCATGTGCATTTTGCCGAGAGTTAAGAGTTACGCTTTAAGGTGCTGGACCCGGTACTGTTAAAGGGTAATTACAATTTTTTTCAACATGGGCCCCATTTCATCTCTCTCTCCCTCTCCCCTCGTCTGCTCTTCATACATAGACTTCATCCGTAGACTGTAGCCTGCTCTGGCTCAAAAGAATACGGCCGACCATCCAATTATATAGACCTCATCCACGCTGTTGAAATCATTTAACCCTCACGTTGTCCTTGGGTCAAACTGAGCCGTTTTTTTGTTAAAAAAATGTTGTCACAATAAATGGGCCATTGAAATAAGCGCTGAAAATATCAACACTATAAATTTTTAAAAAAAACTCACCTACAACATTGAAAAAGTGACAAAAATGTGGGACAAAACTTTTTTTTATATGGTTGACAGGAAACCAACACAAGGGTTAAATATTGAGCCATTACATTTAGATAGATTTTTTAGATAGATAGATTTTAGATAACAGGAGGCCATGATTTCTGTAGCCTACTCCGAAACAACAGACTAGCTGAACGCCTTTTTCTCGTCCCGCGCATCAATCTCCACACCGCTGTCTTCGGACAAACGTCACGTCCTGAGATCGATAACGTTGTCAGACCTATTAGTAACAATCTGAGCCTGTCAGTAGTGAAACTGAGTCACTTATTGGACAAGCAGCAAGGCGCCACAATTGCCCCATTAGGTCACATTGAAGCTTGGTTGGCCCGTCCACGCGATCTCACTCAAAACTGGACCAAGTTCAAAGACTTTTTAACGCATTAGTCTATTAAACATAAATGCATGGTGAAATGGGGTTGACAAAAACAGTGTTTACCCTTTAAGCAGTTAATGTAAAATGTGTTTATTAAACTGGAATAAAAACATAAATCCCTAAGCTCCATGTCTCCTTATGATATGCTTATGCATACACGCACAAGAGCACCAAATGTGTATAAATCCCCAGCGGAAAATTCTTCCTCTAAAAGACTGTGTTGGGGTAACAATAGGGGTTTTTCTTGTTCTTGCATTGTTAAAATTCTTTGGAGCTTTCCTTTGACTTGAAAAGACTGCAACACCCTTCCCCCCCATAGCTTAAAATATTACTGGACCGCACAGACTGGGCACAACTTATGTTTTACCTCACCCAATTTTTTTAAACAATTCGATTTTTTTGTACTGTCTTTTCTTTTTCTTTCTTCTTTTTAAAAACTGATGCTGGAAATTTCAATTTCCTTGTGGGAGTCATCTCAAAAAGATTCATAAAGAGAAGTCTTAGTCTAAAGTCATTGTATAAGGTGAGTTGTATGTCCAATTGTCATAGTTGCATAAGTCCTATGTAGATATTTATGCAACTATTAACTCACAAGTAAAAATAAAATGTGAATACAAATGACAAAATGAATAAAAGAACAACACTGCTCTCCGAGAAACCTCAAACTACCCTCCCTGTGGCCAAAAAAAACAACTTTTTCTGACCCTCCACTCCCCCAAATAATTAGTGTATAGTAGCTGCTGCAGCTGTAGATATAAAATCTTTATAATTTTGCGTTTAACCGCCTCCACATTGCACCCCGAGATGTCTGTACTTTTCTGGCGTTCTGCTGAGTTTTTTTCTCTTTACAATGCCCTCATCATCAGCTGTCAGAACCGACAATACTTAGAATGACAGCTGCCTTCGGTGGACTGCACCGCCACCAAGTTTCAGTTACAGGAGCCATTGATTCTCTATGGGGTGCTGGCTGCCTGGCTTAGCATACAATTCCAGAGGCAACAATGTGGCTGTATTGTCCAGGTCACAGCGCTGAGCAGGAGAGTGACAGTGTACAGCCGGCTATGAGTTCATTAGACCAGCACTGCTCTCCTTTCTTTCTCTTGCTCTCTCTCGTTCTCTCTCTCTGCCCTAAGTACTCATCTCTCCCCCTCTTTCTCTGCCTGGCGAGGTGCCCTTCTCAGTACTCATTAACGTCCAGTATGAGCCACTAAGTTACAGGTATTAGACGAGGAACATTGAAGAATGCCACATGAGGACATGCTGCCTGCCCCCCCTCCCAACACACACACACACACATGAATGACACATTACAAATTAGCTCCACTTCGAGTCTGCTTCTAATTCTCACATTAAAAAGCATATTAAGAAATAATGGGCTCCCCATAGTTCACATAACTTAGTGGTTCTAGTTATCTTGGTCTGTCTTTCTGGAGGACTTGGGTCACCGCGTATACTCCGACTTGTGCTGGAGAAAAGCTCGAAGGGTGAGAGTTTTGGACTATTATTCTCCCAGCCCTGGTCTAACAATTATGGGCAGCCTGCTGAGTAGTTCTATGTCATTAGAGCAGGCTAAATTATGCTCTTCACTTTGGGATGAAGGTCCTTTCACTCAGAGCCAAAGAGAGAAATAACTGGGAGAAGACTATAGAGTTCACAATGAAGCTGACAGAGCGTTCAGGGACAGCAGGCTTTCATTTCTCTTCTGGTAATGTTCTATATTAGACTAATGTTCAATTAGGTTGTCAAGGCCAGTTAGCAAAATGTAATTCTTATACAGAGGAGGGGGAATGGGGGGTTCTTTTATTATATTCTATAATATCCAACATGAATAATTTTCCTTTACATGTACTGTAAGCTAATCAAATCGTTAACAGCTTGTTCATGACGAGGATTTAGTTTTATTTCATGTTAACGACATGCAAAGAGAGAGCCGCTCCAGTTCATCTTAATTCATGCCGCCACTTCATTAGGCAAGGCTCTCAATTTGGTGATGATGCAGGGTCTTCGCGTTGGGTTTTTAAAAGAAGTCCTAGTGTGTGCAGATGACACGATAGGGGGTGGACAAATACAACAGCTGCAGCTGAAAATTTGATGCAATCCATGCAATCTAACTCGGCACCTCCGCGGATGAAATTCTCCCAGTCTGAAGGAAGAATGGTTGGAAGCTTCAACACTCTGCAGGGATGTTTGTTTTGCACGTGTTGCTCTTATTGTACGTACATGTCCTGCGAGTACACCGTATCTAATTCATCTTCCCAGCTCACTCTCCTGCCTCACCAGCTCTTGTCAACGTATAACCAATCACATTCCTTCTTGGGAA
This sequence comes from Etheostoma cragini, assembly GCF_013103735.1. Taxonomy (NCBI): domain Eukaryota; kingdom Metazoa; phylum Chordata; class Actinopteri; order Perciformes; family Percidae; genus Etheostoma; species Etheostoma cragini. The sequence continues at coordinate 22,583,643 of NC_048414.1, forward strand.
TCAGGGTTTTATGTCAAATTATAATAGTTTGAAGACAGTCACCACTGGAACATCCACTGAAAGAGCAGCATGTTGACCCAAACATTTCATTTTGTTGTCAGACGAAAATCTGATGACAAGCCATGGTGATTTGCAGGGATTTCTAATGTCGGAAGAAAGGGGATTTTATCATCCATTTTTGTTCATTGTCATGTTGCAGTTTGTAGTGGGAACAACTGGTGACTGTGATTAGCTATGAAACAAAGATTTGACTGAATTTGGGGTACTACATTTTGTTGTTTGAGCCTGAATGACTAAAAAGGACAAAAACTGTCAGTGGCTGATTATTTGCTGTTTTTCTGCTCTACTCTGATGATCTCTTGCATTAATACAGTATATTATGTGTGACTGGCACAGACCTGACGCTTGTTTTTAGGTTATGTCTAACTGGTTGCCGACGGCTCCCAGGAATCGTAAAGCTAAATGCCACGAGGGCAAATGTGACCGGCTGTGAAAACACACAGGGTCGGATAAGTTGTGCTGTAGCAGTAAAACAACACAATCTCCGCTCAGTAGAAAGAACGTAAAAAAACATCTCTATCTCCCTTACAAGCTTCTCCAGCCGTGGATAAGGTTTCTCTAATTCCACAGCTTCTCTCCTGTCTGATTTAATTACATAAATCAATATGAAAATTTGATCACCTGTGGATTTGACAAGATTTTTTGTAACCACAAAAATCCACAGCAGACATCCTCTGCTCTCTCCCCTTCTTCTCCTTGTATGTCCTTTTATTTTCCCTTTTTTCTTTAACGATCCTTACCTCTTCCTCCCTATTTCTTTCCTTTTCTCTTCTGTCCTTAGATTTCCCCTTAACCATATTTCCCTTTCCCTCCCTTTTGTGTCCTTTCATTTCTTTCACTCTATTTCCCCCTCCTCTCGTCTCTTTCCTCCTCCTGTCCTGTTCTTATCTACGCTCCCCCCCCCCCTCCTCATCCTCCTCTTCATCCTCTCTCACCTCATCCACAGTTCCTGTCCTCCAGCCTTTTGCTCCACCTGCTCGGATCGATTCTATGTTAGCGAATCTGGAGCTGGGCTCAGGGGAGGGATGATGACCACTGAGCAGAAGTGAGCAGAGCCGGACATGGCTACTTCCTGCACAGCAGGGGCGGTCATTTCATCACATGGGTCATCTGTCTAACACCCGCAAGCTCCCCCATCACCCCTACCTCTACACCATGGTCTTCTCCACTCCCCCTTCAACAACTTAGTTTATTTTTAATTTTTTACCGTGTTTTTTGCCGTTCTCTCATTTTCTCTCAACCTTCCCGATCTCTAAATACCATGTGGGGCTGCAGACAAAGAGATGACAGACCAAGGGCCACTGTGGGCTGATCATTAGCAGTGCCCTGTGGTTGACTTCAATTAGCCTGCAGAGACACTGCTGCAGCCGAGCGCAGTGAGAACATGCAGGCAGCTGGGCTTCTCGCCTCTCAGATTTACAGTTAGATTTAAGTTTTGACACACTGGAGATACACAGAGCTGATAGAAATTAGACAGGGAGATTCCAAATTTACGCTTTCTTTTGTTCCCCTAAATTCATGACTCTACATAGGATCTTAAGGGGAATTTTGATTTGCCTCATGAAGCTTTACAGAATGAAACACCCACATATGATAATATTTATAAATACATGTAACAGCTGCATTGATATAAGCACTACAAAAGCTGGTTAATTCAGTCATTGTCATTCATTTGGATGTTTTGAAACTGCAAATAAACCTGATTGACCCGACAGACTCGCTCTACATATTTTGACTGCTATTATTGTAAAAACTATGCCAGGGAAAATGTCACTGAGCATGGTGGCAGTTGATGAGGAGGAGGAGTGGGTAAAATGGCATGATGGAGAAATGGAGACAGAAAAAAATCGAGGACGAGACAGAAAAAAACAAAAAAACAAGGAGAGCAAATGCGAGCAGGGAGAGCCAATCTGCTGTAAAACTGAACAGACAACTCTGAGATTATCCACAACGGTGACAGCAGAAGATGACTGTTGTTAATGCAGGCTATGTGCATGTGTGTGTGTGTGTGTGTGTGTGTGTGTGGGGGGGGCAATTATGTATAACTCCCCCTTCTCTCGCTACATTCTCCTCTCTCTCTACCCCCTACGGTGGCCCTGATGGGACACAACCTTTCATTTGCTCATTGCGGTAATTGGTGTGTGTGATGGGGAGGTACATGTGTTCTGCTCCCCCTCTGCGTCTGTCAGAGAATTAGAAAATGGAATTCACTGAAGAGCAGTGTGCGTCTGGCTTCCTCGACCAAGATGACACATTTTCATTATTCGCTCTGTGACAGAACAGATTTCTCGGTCCTCTGGCCACCAGCATACTTTATGATTTACAATTGTGGAGATAATTTCTATTTTGATTGATTTTCTCAAAAGTACATTTACACAAATGGATTTTAAATAAAAAGGTTGAGCAATTAAGTCATTTTTTGCTACAGGTCCTTCTCAGCCGGGATGGAAATAATAAACGAAAACATCTCTTTACAACTGGTAACAGTGTTCAAATGGGTTCACAGATGAGTTAGCCTCATAGTACAATGAAAATCAAATGTCTTCCTCAACTGTCATCAGTTCATGTCACCTGTTCCCTCTTCCACTAAATACCAAATAGCAGTGTGGCAATATTCATAATCATAACGTATGAGCGGTGTTTTAAGAATACATAGGATTCTTAATATTACTTTTGCTAATTTATAATGCAAAACATACAGTGTTGCATCAATGTGAACTAGTGTGTTTGAAATACTGCCGCGGCCCTGTAACGCACTACGCAGTGCTGAAATGATTATTTTATTACTTGATTACTTGGCTGTTACAGTGACTACCAAATGAACAGTAACTAAAGACACACTAGAGTTGAGGAAAAAGAGGGTTTGACATTATTAAGACTCTTTGCTAAACTGTGTAAAAGATATTTAAAATATAAATTATAAATCGAAAGCATTATAAGCAGATTTTTAATCACTGTCACATGCCTTACGTAAAACCTGAAAAACATTCAGGACGCCTACTGCACTAGGTTTTAAAATGTCATACTTTCTGCTTTCATAACTTGCTATCATAAATGCAACAATTGTTTCAATGTTTCTATTTGATATGATCCTAAATTAAATACAGTTAGTCATCCTAAAAAAAAAATTAATCTCACATGCATTTGTGTCTTGAGAAACACAAAGAGAGGGACAACCTTTGTGTGACAACGCGACATCCAGTTAAAATAAGTACTTAATTTAAAAACAAAAATATTGCACCACCAGTGCCACTGTTGCCATACGCGTTCACAGTTAATCTGAAAAGCCTGTATTCATGTTAAAATATGCTCCAAATCCATTTCAGGATGGCAATAAATTCCCTGTGTGTCTCTGCGAGGTTCAAACACAGAGCACAGAGTCAAATAACCCGAGTGCTAAAATGTATCTGTAAAACAATACTGGGCATTTAAATAAATATTTAACCCTTTGGCAGCCTATTCAAGGGAGAACGAAAGACTCTGTGATCTCCAGTCATGGTCAGAGAATCTCTGAGGGGGAGAACAGAGAAGACAGCCAGACCAGTGACCTCTCACAGGAGGGAGCATCCTGTACATGGTGGTCTGAGGCGAGGGCTCGCCGCGGGGGGAGAAGCAGCCACAGACGTGGGGGGAGGGGGGGGGGGGGGGGGGGGGGGGGGGGTCAGTTGCTGGAAGAGCAGCGGTGAAGGTGAGGTGGAGCGGCGAGGGCAGCTCTCGAGAGCCAGCGTTATTGGGTTAGGGGGAAGGAGCGCGAGTGAAAAGAACAGAGGAGAAGGAGGAGGAGGAGGAGGAGGAGGAGCCCTGTTGAGTGGGGAGAGGTGAGGGAAGTGGTGTAAGAGAGGTGCGAGGTAGAGGAGAGAAATGGAGGAGTGACAGCGAGAAAAAGGTGCAATGTCTGAAATGAGCGACATATGGAAAAGGTGAAAGGGAGAACATGGAGGAAGGAAGCGGTGCAGGGAGAGAAGAATGGCACAGAAATCTTTCATTTCAAAAACTACATTTCCTCATTCCGCTTAAGTACCTCGCATGCACCTGGCACCAGACTACAACCTAATTAAATCCTAATCAGATACAACAAAATCAGATCAACTGCAGGTGTAAAAGCCCCCGGAGCACACTGAAGTTCAGACTGCATGTAGTAATTGTGTACACAGAAATAAACTCACAAACAGGTGGAAGGCAGCTCAGACTGCAACCTACTTGTCAACATGGATTTACGGGTATACTTCTGGGCAGCTGACTGAACAAGACCAAGCGCTTCCTGTCAATATGAATTATCTTGTAAATATTATTAATGCTAGTGATGTGCAAAGCAAACTGAGGGGGAGCAACACAACGTGGGAAATGCACATACGCCAAGGAGATGTATTTAATATCACATGCAGCTCTATCCTGAATCATATGAGACATACTTTAATTCCAGGTTCAGAAGAGGTTTTAGAGGGAAGGGCAATTCTTTTGGGGGAGCTTATGTTTGTCCTTTCAGGTTTATTAGATAGGATATAATGGAAGGGAGGGGTGGGAGGTGAAGCTTTATCGACAGCAGGATGCCTCACAAGAACCCGCGGTTCAAGTGCTGGAGCTGGAGGATGGAGAGATGGACAGGAGGGTGAATAGGGGAACAGGTGCTGTGTGTAGGCCGGGGGGAGGGTGGCGGAGAAGGAAGGAATTGTGGAGAACAGCATGGTGTGTGGTGAAAGGGTGAGGGTGGCAGCACCGTCGTTGTCAACACAGCTACAGGAGAGAAATGGATGGAGGGAGGGTGGGCGGCGCGGGGCTCTTGGCAGGGTCTGCAAGTCAAAGAACCCTCACTAGGTTTAACAATTCGATACAATCCTTTGTTTTTCTAGCTCTGTGGCCAGGCCTCAAGCACTTTCCTCTGGCCCTCAGATGTTCCCAGTCCTTTCAATTAATTTGATTCCCCTTCCCTTTCGGTCCTTTGGAGACACGGTGTTGCTCTGTTCGTCAGCCTGTTGTTTGTGTTTTTTTGTGTGGATTTCATCCAAAGCTTGCTCTATGTATTATGTGTTTGGCGTTTTTATTTCTTATTATGAACAGTACGTTTTGATGGTTGTGCTGTGATTGTTTATGGTTCGGTCAAGAGCGCATTGAGGCAAATTCCTAACAACTAAGTCAGATGGCAATAACGTATTGAATCTTGAATCTTCCCTAACCCTGAAACCCTCTCCGACGGGGGAACTGAAGCCGTTATATCCACCGTATAGCCACCGGAATCCTTTGACAAAAAGTAATTTTACCTAGCAGAACACAGGAATTGCTCGATCTGTAAACTGACCGACCATTGGTGTTATTGCGTGACTTTGGAGAACCTAAATTAACCCTTTAAAACACGAATATAACAGCTTCAGTTATTAACCCCTAGGTTCTTTACCCAACTACTAGCGTTCCAAGCTAATTAGCGGTTTGCGCTAAAACTGGTCACATTCGATTAGCATGAAATCATATCCCAGAGAACAGTCAACTAAGTACCCATGTGTTATTAACCCCTAAGGTTCAATTAACCCCTAGGTTCATTTTGCGCCGGAATTGTCCTTTAACACATAATGTGCTGCCAAAGATAGAACAGTTTTGGGCGGAAGAGCTCAGCTGGAAAAGGATGATGTCACCAGCTGAGCTCTTCAGCCCAAAACTGTTGTAACTTGTCAGGACTTATCAATATCTGAATCAGTGATGACGGTTATGGGGTTGTTTGTTTCTGTTTGCAGACCACGGTTAATCTAATCTGATCGAATGACAGTTATACAGTCCCCGAAGAAGAAGAATATTAGAGATGTTTTTAAGACCGGCTATCAAAGGAAAGAACAAAGAATCTCGCATTACAACACACACAAAAGGGAGTGTGACATCATTCTCTCTTCAGGGCCCATTACTCCACTACATCTTCACATAGTAAATATCTTGCTGCTGTATTTATGTTCTGAACGTCGAGTACAGGACTTTTAAGGATGTTTGTATAGCCCCAAAATGTAACTTACCTGCAATACTAAAGAGCTGGAGTGCCACTTTAATGTTATGGAGAACAGCTAAAGATTCAAAACCTGGGGTTTGGGGTCTTTCCCCTTTAACTCCTATTCCATTCTAAAATCACGTTGTTTTACAGCATTAATCTGCTTCCCGGTCAGTCTAACACTGCACAGTGCACTCATCCTGCTGCTCAGCAGAAACAGTTTGTGAATCCACGGGAGCATCTGAGGTGAAGTGACTTGCTCGAAGCCACTCTTCACAGTAGTTGCTCCTGAAGGTGGGGAGACAGTTACTCATTGACTTCTGCTGCTCAGATTTTACCATCTGACTAACACTGCCTGCAGAGCCACACACAAGCACACACACACACACACACACACACACACACACACACACACACACAAACACACACACACGCTCGCACGCTGGGACGTCAAGACAATGTTTTTGCACTCCTGCTGGTTTTCACAGGCGGCAACAAACACCTGTGCATTGTGTGCAACAAAGGATCCTAGCAACAGTCGTTGAGGCGAGACATTGTCAGGATGCACACCTGTTTGATCTGGTGGGACCCTCTGTGATAAGTGGCCTCAGTAACCATAGCGACCAGGATATGGGATGGATGATTGTGGTGCTATTGAATGGCCTTGGGTTATAAACACACACATACATAGAGAGACACACAAGGACACAAACATGCTTGAAGAAGTTTGTCGCGCACACATACAGACGTGCACACACACACACACACACACACACACACACACACACAAACACACACACACACAAACACACAATCACATGCAATGTGAGAAACACCATACAAAAACACAAAATCGCACAATCACACTAGATCATCTCAGAGCATCCCCGTTTTCACACCTGTATGCAGACTCGTAACAGACTTCACACATGGAGAAACGTGCAGAAAAGGTCTAACATTCAGGAAAAAATAAACAGCGACACATAGACGCTGGCCAAGTGCAAACATTCCAATCAGAGCAACAACACAATGAAGTGTATAGAGAGAAAAAACGTGGTGGCAGATGGCTGACATGCTGACAGTTACTCACAGTGTGCAGGTGGACGAGGAAGCGCTTTGCCTTTTACTGAAGAACTCTGCATCGACCTTGGAGTGAAAAATGTGAATCGTTAACTGCAGTAGTCATTCACACAGAAATAGATGTACAAATATGCATGCAGAAATACATAATTGTCTGTGCTGTTGCACTTTGTATAGACTGAAAGGCTTGATAGAAATGTGAGTATTTAAATGCAGTCAAACATGAACAATGCTGCCTGCTGCTCTGTGAGCTTCTCCTCTACATGCTTGTCTGATACACAGGACTATGAATACAAACAGTAAGTGCTGATCGGCTCTGTAGTCCTGAATATGTATTCACGTCAGTGTGCCTGGTATGATGCATTGAAATGTAAATGAAGCAACGATCTGTGTTGTGTGATTCAAAACGATATAATACATCTGCACAACCCTCTGCTCAGATTAACCTGTGCTGTTCTGACCAAACATTGTATTAAAGATGCACATGAACCAATTAATAGACCTTTTACAGTTGTATTATATTTACAATGTAAGATAATTAGCACATAAATTCTCACTCTGATAATCCGCAGATCTTTAATTATAATTTCCCCTCACATTGTTATCCTCAAAGTACCTGCTACGATGCTTGACAACTCTTTTAAATTAAATGTAATTTTAAGGCAGATGGATATGTGTATGATTTTGCTGATCTACTTGTATTTTTTTCCAGATTATTAATAGAGTATAGAGGCTAGAAATTATATTATTCTCCTAATAAAAATCAATAAAAAGCTTTTTTTTTAGTTTAGGAGTCATGCCTTTTAGCAACTGACGGCCTTTATTCTCAATCTGCATACGCAGCCAGTTGTTTGTAGCCTAGCAACACAGTAATATACAGAATAAATGAATTCTTCTTCTTCTTCTTCTTCTTCTTATTATTATTATTATAGAAGCACTTGTTTGTATGAGGCAGATCTTGTCTTTGACCTTCTAGTTTTCAAGCATTATCCTTTATTTGCATTAATCTGTATTTTCCTTTATGCTGACAGTCCTTTGTCAGTGCTAAATTAAATAAATCCTTTCTTATCATTGTGCGGAGGGGCGAGCCTGACAGCTCCGATGTTAAAGTCTGTCACAGAACTGACAGACGGACAGCCACGTCCCTTATTTTATGAGCCAATCATGATTCACAAGCTACATGTCAAAGGCCCAAGGGGGGAAAAAAACAATGAGTGACAGCCAATCAGTCAGTCAACACCAATGTTCATTTGGCCCTGTGTTTCTTGTAGAAAGTGAAACAGCAAAGGTGCCACAGCTGGGGATCACACGGTTGGATCTCATCATACACTTACTCGAAATAGAATCCAAATGGGTTATCAGTTTACTGCTCGTTAGTCCGTTTTGATTCTCCTGTCTTATTTTTGCACACAGTGTCTTGTGTTCACTGTGTTTTTTTCCCAAACCAGTCATAATTAGGATGTCCTGCCATCTGATGTAAATAAAGATTTCTACTGAAAAACAATCGCCTGAAGAAATCAACAGTTTTTAGTGTTTAATTTCAGAAACGTGTTCATCATTTAAGTAAATTTCATATGGATGGTAAGAAAAAAATCAGTTTTTTTTAAGGAATGAAACTGTTTTTTTTTCCTATTTCCTATTTCTTCTTTCTTATCGTCCCATGGGTCCAACACCTGGGGGGGGGGGACCACCGGGGGCGGGTGCGCTGCCACATAGGTGGTGGTGAAGATCAAGGGCCTCGACGGACCAGATCTGGGCGGCAGAGGCTGGCTCTGGAGACGGGGAATGTCACCTCTCTGTGGTGGAAGGAGCCGGAACTTGTTGCGGGAGGTGGAGAGCTACCAGTTAGATCTGGTGGGGCTTACCTCTTCGCTCAGTATCGGTTCTGGTCCTGGTTGTTTGTGCATATGAACCAAACAAGAGTTTGGACTGCTCAGCCTTCTTGGAGACCTTGAATGGAGTCTTGCATAGGGCTCCAGTGGGGGACTCCATAGTTCTGCAGGGGGACTTGGGCGATGATGGAGACACATGGAGAGGCGTGATTGAGAGGAACGGCCTCCTGATATGAATCCGAGTGGTTGTTTGTTGTTGGACTTCTGTGCTAGTCATGGATCGTCTATTGCAAATACCATGTTCGAACTGGGGGACGCTCATAAGTGTACTTGGTACCAGAGCACCCTAGGCCAAAGGTCAGTGATTGATTTTATAATGGTTTCATCTGATCTGAGGCTGAGACACTGATCAATTGATCACCATCTGGTGGTGAGTTAGGTCAGGGGATGGGGGAAGACTCTGGACCGACCTGGTAAGCCCAAATGGGTAGCGCGGGTAAATTGGGAACATCTGGAGGAGGCCCCTGTGTGACGGCGGAGCTTTTCGGGGATAAGTAAAACAGGTTTTATTCACAATGTATTAGAGAAGTACTACACTACCCACAATCCTAAGCGTAATAGTCATGTCTCTGATTTGTGGAGCTCGCTGTTACCATAGAAATGTTTACCGCACATGTGAACCCGCTGCCACTTAATTCTATGATTGTTTATGTATACTGCCTTGTACAGTGCCCGAACTGGATTTTTGGTTGAGCAAGAAAACGAACCCCCAACTGCCCATCGACAGCTGCACCCCTCTCACTCTGACTTCTCTCCATTTGTGCGTGTATAGATACTGATCGTGTGTGTATTTCAGGCCTGTGTATAATGTGTGTTCTAACAACAAAGTGAAAACATTGTAATTTTCCTTGCTGTATTGATGAAGTATGAATTATTATTGTTATTATTTATATATATTTGCTTGGGTTTTCCAAATTAATCCTAATATACAGCCTGTTTTTATATAACTATGAGCCTATTAATAACACTGTCAGCAACAATTAGAAGTAAGGGTACTCATGTTGACAAAAATCCGAATTGCAGGTACTTAGTACTGTTGGGTACGTCCGTTTCAGGCCCTGTGCTTCCTCCTTAGCCTTTTTTCAGTTTTTTTGAGCCAAATCAAATGTTTTTGGCGATGATTCCTTTTGTAGCTGGTTGGTTTGGTCCTGGGCTTAAACATTTTTTAGATGTTTTAATGGGAAAAATCATTTGCGGAATCAGATCCGTTCTAGTGAGTTGAGGTGTAGAGTAGGTCTCGACTTTGCACTTATTATTTACACAGAACCGACATTCTGCCATGACCAACAAGGGTTGGGGAAAAACTCCTCTTTAACAGGAAGAAACTTGAAGAATTACAAGTAAGAAAAACGGAGACAATATCAAGAAAGCTAATATAGGTTGTTGTTCGAAGTCTGTTGGAACCAAAACCACACCCTATTTAATATTTACGCTCTGCCATTTTTTTTAAGTGTCTGAATTTTGCATGTGAGATGTATTTATTATATATTACCATTAAATCACCACAGTGGAACAACTGCGTAAGAAGAGCCTGTGGAATGTACTACTTTCTGCTAACAATCCTATGATGCAATTAGTCGCATTTTATAGATGAGAAAATCGGTCTCGATAAAGATAATGAAAAATGATTAAGATATATAAGTGTCCTAAATCTGAGTTAACTGCTCACTAGAGAGTAAACTATGAGTGTCTTTACTTTAGGGAGTAGGGGATTAGGGATCTATATCATAAATATATCTATACTGATGTTGTGATACAAATGCAATTCTATAGGCTGTATAAAAACAAGTTCTTAGTCTTCGTATTTGGAGAACTAACAGCAAATGCAAAGACAAAAAATGTAATTCATATTCTCCCTTTTTTGGTAAGTAGAGCACGGAGAATGGGGTTACCATAGCTTGTATAAGAGGTAGCAGGAAAAAAAAATGCAATTGAATTTTTGTTGGACATTAAACATAAACAGTAAATACAAACAAAAAGGCGTCTTAGTGATCTGCTTCCCACAGCAATGAGAATCTCTAGGAAAACAACGTCCTATTTTGTCAATATTTACAATTTAATATTTGACTTCCTTGTTAAAACTGATCTCTAACTCCACTGACTCCAAAGCATGAAAACCAACCAATAAACCGACTGCAAGGCAGCTCTACAAACATTGAAAAGCCTGTTGCTCCTGGACGCCCTTAATAATCTCTTGTTTCTCTCCCATCCTCAAGTGAACATCCCCCCTACACCCTCACCAGCACCACCTCCATCTCCTTCACCTCTCCATCCCTGCCCCCTCTCCTCTCCTCTGCCTTCCTCCAGCAAATGAAAAAGACCACATCAAACAATGGATTCAGCCTGCTCCCTGAGTAGATGCATGGAAGGAAAAAAGATAGAGATAAGAAGCTGGGATATGAAAGGGTGAGGAATGGGGGTGGGGGTGGCTGTGAGTGTGGAGAAGAAGGTGAAAGAGTGGAGGAGGGGAGGACCAGGTGTAGAAGACACGGTGGCAGAACAACAGTACTGGGTAAGTAGAAAACTTGTTATAAATGAATTTGTTAGAATTTTGACACATGGGCAGATATTAATCTCTCTATATATATACACACACATATATATATACACACACACATATATATATATATAAACACACATATATATATATATATATATGTGTGTGTGTATATATATATATATATATATATATATATATATATATATATATATATATATATATATATATATATATATATATATACACACACACATATATATATATATATATATATATATATATATATATATATATATACTGTATACATATACTGTTTTCCTGAATTTTCATTTAGAATATATTCACCTATTTTATTTTAATTTGTGTTGAATGCTATTTTGCATCATTCTAACTAGTCCTCCTTGTTTAAAATCTGCATCTCTGGAATCCGCTGTATTGTTTGTTTGAACTCATAACATGTTAGGCCAAATGGGGTTTTATAACATTTTGATTCATCTTTCTCCTTAATATCTTTATCCCACTGTGTTTGTTGGCTTGCACACCCTGATTCATCAATTCATTTTATGTTTCTAAATCATGTCAAATAATATCATGAGGGGAAAACACAAGTTCAGGGAAAAGTTCAGCAACATCTCATTATATATCAGTTCTTTATTAAATAGAGAAGGAACAAGAAAAAATGCATTAATATAAACCTAACACCACAGACAAGTCGAGTGATCATGACAGACGTAAAAAGATATTTATTGTGCTTTGTACCATATTTGCCCTATTCCTATTTTGTTTTCAAATTGCATTTTCCATATCCTATTTTTGTTGCTGAAACCACCCAATTTCCAGACAGGGATTCACTGAAACGTAATCAAATCATGTGCACAGTGTGTCACTCCCCTCACAGGTAGCCAGCAGTAGTTGAAGTACAGAGGCTGTTAAAGCAGAACTATACAAAACTAGACCAGAGGAACAGGGACACCTTGTTTTCATGGCTTTTAAATGTTGACTTGGAAGGGATCTGAAGCTATAATAACTTTACCAGGAGAGCAGAGAATCAATCCAGAACCTGCCTCAACTGTGGTGGAACTAATGCAATGTCAGGGACCTTTTCTGAAGGGAAGGGAGGAAGCAACAGGAGGAGAAGAGGCAGACAGGAAGTGCAGGAGGACAGGCGAGAGGAACAGAACAGAGGGAGCAGAAAGAGAAGGAGGAAGACAAGGAGGAGGAGTGGAGGTGCAGAAGGTGCGGCCCGGGTGGAGAGTGGGGGGGCGAAAGCAGAGAGTCTCCCACCAGCGCTGTCACAACCACACGCTTGGCTGCTGTTGCCGCTGATTGTGATTGCTGTTCAAACAAGGCCAACAGCTGCCACAAACATCTCCTGCTCAATATTACCCACATCTACGCCCACCTATGGACATACACACACACACACACACACACACACAGAGATGTCACTCTTTATGGCACCCTTTTAACTTTCTTTCTTGTTTTTTCTCTGTGAAAAGACGGTGGCCGCTGTGATTGCCCTCTGCTCTCTGTAAAGTATGACAGCTCAATCACTCATCACATCAAGATGTTCTCTCGTCCTGATGGAAAGAGTCCTCCATCACAAATTTTCTCTTCTTGTCATTCTCTGGTTTCTTGAGGATTTTCATGTTTTTTGCTTTAACCTCCTATAGAATAAAGTAATCAGAAGCACCTTTCTAAAACACACTGCACATTAAAGTCCAGACACTGTCTTACTCTGTTCTGTCAAAGAGGAAAGGATGTTCCCCCCAAACAGTATGGCTCCCAAGTAACCAACAGACACCTCTGTGTCACTAATGGTGCTGCATTTGTTGGTTTCAAGCTTTAAATTATATGAATATGCTTCCTTTCATTTTCAGACAAAACAAGACATTGGATCAGCAGATTATTCCATAATGACCAAAATTGTCAAAAATTCACATTTTAGTAAAGTAAGCTCTACTTTCACACAAACAGCTTCACTTTACAGCCATGGCCCATTCCAGTGTGTATACTTTGCATCTACAGTACACACTTGACAGAAAACCAATGAGAACCGCCAGTTCGTCTGGAACGCACCAATCCCTCTACTGTACCGAGGCCGCCTGCTTTTTATATTTGAAATCAAACACTGTTGTCTGGACCAGAGGAAAAAGCCTGCAGTTTCTAGACAATCTGCTAAAGGTGATAATGACTCTAGGCCAAAGGAGATTAGTTATGCATTCACAGTGCGTTCACACAATAGTATAGAATTCACACTTCTGTTTTCCATCTATTCTGTCGGTCTCTGTCATTCTCTCTCTCCTTCACACACACACATCCACACACACACACACACACACACACACACACACACACACACACACACACACACACACACACAGCCACTCCTCCACAGCAGTTGTAGATTATGGAGTGGTAACCAGGCACCATCTAATTGCATTAATTGGAAGAATGTTCCGAGCGGCCTGTTTGAACACCTGTTAGCGCTGAATTTCTCTCATGGCTACAGATTGTATGTGCTGTGTCACACCATTTGGTGCGCTTGTATGTGTGTGTGTGTGTGTGTGTGTGTGTGTGTGTGTGTGTGTGTGTATTTGTACGTGTGCACGTGTGGGTGTATGTATGTACCCGTCTGCGAGCCTCAGATTGCGTTACCCCTTCTCTCCCTCCATACAGACTCATACAAGGTAGGGGGGAGGGTATGTAAATAGGAAATCCTGGCTGTGTTCCAGTTTCCATTTTGACACCTCACACCCTGCCAGAAGGAGACTGCCTGTCACTGACACATCCCAAGGCGATTCACCCGGAATAATTTGGGACTTGGGACAAAAATGAATAATATGTATGATACATTTCTTGGCCTTCACACTTCTCACGGAGCCAGTTTCAACACATTTTAAGGGCTATGACATCCTGAAATAACACATCTAGGGTTCAGTTTGTTGATTGGACAGAGTGAAAAATCCTTTTCAGAAGATTTAAACATCATGTAGAAAATCAACTCTGCAAGGGGAAAGCAGGCCTACGCATTTGAGATTGAGACTCTGCTGTCTCTCCCTCTCATGTCCTTGCCGGTTTGGACATATCATGTGGTGTGGAGCTGTCCGCAGCTCCGGTGCTGAATCCCTGTCCTGCTTGGGTTCAACACACGTTCTCTTCTATTTTCTCATGAAAACTTTAATTTCAACACAGCTTAAGCAAGGCTCCACATGACAAAAAAGTATTACAGTAAAATCCAAATCCTAAGAATAGAGGCTGCAGCTATTCAGGCCGGGGGCGGTGGCCGTCATTTCATAAGACAGGCTTTCATACGAATGGTTTTGCATAAGTTTTCATGCGATACTTGTCATAAGAACCCTTTCAGGACAATCGCGTCACACTTTGAACACCTTTAAAACAAAAAAAAGCCAGTGCAGCTTCTCTGTCTGTCTCTGTCTCCCTCTCATGTGTCCAACCGACTGGAGACAAGCCAACCATTGATTGGGTCGGAGGGTTTCAACATTGAGCTGTTGTCATTGGAGCCCAGGAGGCCGGGGGATAATCCATCGGGAGGCAACCCCGCGGGGATCACGCAGCTCTTTCTGCAGGGGGCCCAAGGAAAAAACAACTTTTTCTTTTCAATCTAATTAGCTGCCATTAACGTTAAGTGGAGCACCGTCGTCTCGAGATCGATACAGGCGCTTAACACTGGGCTGCCAGGTTGGGATCAGGCACTGGGATCAGACACTAGGACGACACTCACTTTTCTGAGGGCGCTCACCTGGTCGGTACTCTAAATTACGACACTCTGTTAGAGAAGATCAGTGGGTTCACATACCTGTTGATATCTTGCAGGTCGGTCGGCCCCGCGCACCCTGCGTCCTCCTCCTGCTCCTCCTCATCGTCATCATTACAACCTAAAGCATGAGGTAGAAACCAGAGGGTCAGGCAGGAAAAGATGAGCGCCATGTATCATGCGTAAATTCTCTTTTATTTTAAAGCTCACTGAAACAGAGTGCTTGGATTTAAATCGGTTTGTTTCCCTGCTTTCAAAATTACTCGGACAGTGCGCTCTTCTCCTCACCTGCACTCTTTCTACGTCCCC